>NW_027009680.1:0-27500 GCF_036934945.1 Oncorhynchus masou masou
ACACACACACACACACACACACACTGAGAAGACCACAGAATCACACACACACACACTGAGAAGACCACAGAATCACACACACACACACTGAGAAGACCACAGAATCACACACACACACACTGAGAAGACCACAGAATCACACACACACTGAGAAGACCACAGAATCACACACACTGAGAAGACCACAGAATCACACACACACACACTGACACACACACACACACACACACACACACACACACACACACACACACACACACACACACACACACACACACACACTGAGAAGACCACAGAATCACACACACACCAAGAACACCACAGAATCACACACACACACACACTGAGAAGACCACAGAATCACACACTGAGAAGACCACAATCACACACACACACACACACACACACACTTAGGGGACCACAGAATCTCACACACACACTTAGGGGACCACAGAATCACACACACACACACACACACACACACACACACACACACACACACACACACACACACACACACTGAGAAGACCACAGACATACACACACACACACACACACACACTTAGGGGACCACAGAATCTCACACACACACACTTAGGGGACCACAGAATCACACACACACACTTAGGGACCTCAGAATCTCACACACACAATAAGCAACCCCCCCTCTTCTCTGTATGGATCAGTGAGTAACACAATCAGTTTATACTGGTGACTAGAGGAGGTTTTTACTCGTACAGCCATTAGCTTTCAAGGCAACCTTCAGAGTAGATCCTGTCCTCTGTCAGAGCCCTCCATCTAACGGTCTTGATGGTGCTCTATGGAGATGCCCCGATAGATGTCATTCTACAGGGCTGCTCATAGAAAAACCCTGAACTCCTCTCCGTTGGCGTGCAATATTTATGCACATATTTTTTCAGCTTTATCAAACATTTTTTATTTAAGTACTTTGAGTGGTTTCCTTTTGAAGGGTGAGGGAGGGACTATCACAACCGGCTATCCCATGTAGGGCGATGGTGTGTTTCAATAGGATCGTAGGGCGATGGTGTGTTTCAATAGGATCGTAGGGCGATGGTGTGTTTCAATAGGATCGTAGGGCGATGGTGGGTTTCAATAGGATCGTAGGGCGATGGTGGGTTTCAATAGGATCGTAGGGCGATGGTGTGTTTCAATAGGATCGTAGGGCGACGGTGTTTTTCAATAGAATCGTAGGACAACGGTGTGTTTCAATACGATCGTAGGACGATGGTGTGTTTCAATAGGATCGTAGGACGATGGTGGGTTTCAATAGGATCGTAGGACGATGGTGGGTTTCAATAGGATCGTAGGACGATGGTGGGTTTCAATAGGATCGTAGGACGATGGTGGGTTTCAATAGGATCGTAGGACGATGGTGGGTTTCAATAGGATCGTAGGACGATGGTGGGTTTCAATAGGATCGTAGTGTGTGTTTCAATAGTATCGTAGGGCGATGGTGTGTTTCAATAGGGATCGTAGGGTGGGTTTCAATAGGATCGTAGGGCAATGGTGTGTTTCAATAGGGATCGTAGGGTGGGTTTCAATAGGATCGTAGACCGATGGTGGGTTTCAATAGGATCGTAGACCGATGGTGGGTTTCAATAGGATCGTAGGGTGGGTTTCAATAGGATCGTAGACCGATGGTGGGTTTCAATAGGATCGTAGACCGATGGTGGGTTTCAATAGGATCGTAGGGTGGGTTTCAATAGGATCGTAGGGCGATGGTGTGTTTCAATAGGATCGTAGGGCGATGGTGGGTTTCAATAGGATCGTAGGGCGATGGTGTGTCTGACAGCAGGAGAATAGCCAAGGGGCGGTAGTCACATTATATTGGTGCCATCTGTGTCCCAGCTTGACAGACACAGATCCCATTGTTTCACCGTCGCTCTTCAACTGGAGTGATGTATACTGTCTACAGTCAGCCTCCCTGTGTGTGTGGGTGTGTGTGTGTGTGGGTGGGTGGGTGGGTGTGTGTGGGTGCACACTTTAAGGGAAATAATTGAATATAACCGTTCTCTTCACTGTTTGTATAATGGGCTAGTATAATATATTCAAAGTAAAATAAACACCTTCAACACTGTTTGAATAATAGTCTAGTTATATTATTAGATCACCTCATCCCTTTAACACTGTTTGAATAATAGTCTAGTTATATTATTAGATCACCTCATCCCTTTAACACTGTTTGAATAATAGTCTAGTTATATTATTAGATCACCTCATCCCTTTAACAGTGTTTGAATAATAGTCTCGTTATATTATCAGACCACCTCATCCCTTTAACACTGTTTGAATAATAGTCTAGTTATATTATTAGATCACCTCATCCCTTTAACAGTGTTTGAATAATAGTCTAGTTATATTATCAGATCACCTCATCCCTTTAACAGTGTTTGAATAATAGTCTCGTTATATTATCAGACCACCTCATCCCTTTAACAGTGTTTGAATAATAGTCTAGTTATATTATCAGATCACCTCATCCCTTTAACAGTGTTTGAATAATAGTCTCGTTATATTATCAGACCACCTCATCCCTTTAAGTGTTTGAATAATAGTCTAGTTATATTATTAGATCACCTCATCCCTTTAACAGTGTTTGAATAATAGTCTCGTTATATTATCAGACCACCTCATCCCTTTAAGCTTGTTGGGTAGCAGCCGGGTAGTCCTTCCAGATAATTGTATTGCACACGGCGTCTAATTCAATGTCCTTCTGAGTGGTGGGATGATTACCTTATAACCATTTAACCAATGGTTGTGGATGGAGACAGTCAAGAAAATAACAGAACTGTTTAAATCCCCCATGCTGTCTTTGTAAAAAAATATATATGTGTGTGTGTGTGTGTGTGTGTGTGTATGTATGTGTGTATGTGTGTGTGTGTGTGTGTGTGTGTGTGTGTTCAGAAGTTTAGGGTCACTTAGAAATGTCCTTGTTTTTTAAAAGAAAAACACCTTTTTTGTCTATTAAAATAACATGAAATTGATCAGAAATGCAGTGTAGACATTGTTAATGTTGGATTACTATTTGAGCTGGAAACGGCTGATTTAAAGTAATAATAATAATAATAATCTACATAGGCGTACAGAGGGCCATTATCAGGAACCATCTGTGTTCCAATGGCACGTTGTGTTCGCTAATCCAAGTTTATCATTTTAAAAGGCTAATTGATCATTAGAAAGCCCTTTTTGCAATTATGTTAGCACAGCTGAAAGCTGTTGTCCTGATTAAAGAAGCAATAAACTGTCCTTCTTTAGACTAGTTGAGTATCTGGAGCATCAGCATTTGTGGGTTCGATTACAGGCTCAAAATGTCCAGAAACAAAGAACTTACTTCTGAAACTCGTCAGTCTATTCTTGTTCTGAGACATGAAGGCTATTCCATGCGTGTAATTGCCAAGAAACTGAAGATCTCGTACAACGCTGTGTACTACTCCCTTCACAGAACAGCGCAATCTGGCTCTAACCAGAATAGAAAGAGGAGTGGGAGGCCCCGGTGCAGAACTGAGCAAAAGGACAAGTACATTAGAGTGTCTAGTTTGAGAAACCGACGCTTCACAAGTCCTCAACTGGCAGCTTCATTAAATAGTACCCACAAAACACCAGTCTCAACATCAACAGTGAAGAGGCGACTCCAGGATGCTGGCCCTCGAGGCAGAGTTCCTCTGTCCAGTGTCTGTGTTCTTTTACCCATCTTAATCTTTTCTTTTTATTGGCCAGTCTGAGACAATGGCTGTTTCTTTGCAGCTCTGCCTAGAAGGCCAGCATCCCGGAGTCGCCTCTTCACTGTAATCACTCCGTGGGGGGCAGAGAGGGCTTTATGGGAGGGTGGCCAGACCAGAAGCCACCCCTAAGAAAAAGGCACATGACAGCACACCTAGAGTTGGCAAGAAAAGACACGTGAAAGACTGAGACCATGAGGCAAAAGATTCTGTGGTCTGTTGAGGGAGAGAGGAGGGAGAGAGGTGGAGGGGATGAGAGGGAGGGGAGGGAGGGGGAGGGAATGAGAGGGGAGGAATGAGAGGGAGGGGAGGGAATGAGAGGGAGGGGGAGGGAGAGAGGGGGAGGGAATGAGAGGGGAGGGAGAGGGGAGGGGAGGGAGGGAATGAGAGGGAGGGGGAGGGAGGGAATGAGAGGGAGGGGAGGGAGGGAGGGAATGAGAGGGAGGGAGAGGGGAGGGGAAGGGAGGGGAGGGAATGAGAGGGGAGGGAGAGGGGAGGGGGAGGGAGGGAATGAGAGGGAGGGGAGGGAGGGAGGGGAATGAGAGGGAGGGGGAGGGAGAGAGGGGGGGGATGAGAGGGAGGGAGGGAGGGGGAGGGAATGAGAGGAGGGAATGAGAGGGAGGAGGGAATGAGAGGGAGGGAGGAGGGGAGGGAATGAGAGGGAGGGGAGAGGGGAGGGGAGGGAAATGAGAGGAGAGAGGGAGGAGAGGGAATGAGAGGGAGGGGGGAGGGAGGGGAGGGAATGAGAGGGAGGGAGAGGGAGGAGGGGAGGGGAGGGAATGAGAGGGGAGGGGAGGGAGGGAGGGAATGAGAGGGAGGGGGAGGGAGGGGAGGGAATGAGAGGGAGGGAATGAGAGGGAGGGAGGAGGAATGAGAGGGAGGGGAGGAATGAGAGGGAGGGGAGGGAATGAGAGGGAGAGGGGGGAGGGAGATGAGAGGGAGGGAATGAGAGGGAGGGAGGGGGAGGGAATGGAGGGAGGGAATGAGAGGGAGAGAGGGAATGAGAGGGAGAGAGGGGGAGAGGGAATGAGAGGGAGAGAGGGGAGGGAGGAGAGAGGGAGGGGGGGGGAATGAGTGAAGGACAGAGACTGAGGTGACCAATATGGGCAAATGAGTTTGTCCACGGAGGGATGGGGGAGGTGGTGACGAGCTCAACGTCACTCACACGGGAAGGGGGGGCAGAAGGGATAGAAAGTGAGGCATGGCTAAAAGAGAGAGCAGGAAACAAGGCGTAGAGGCAGATGGATGAGAGGAAAGAGATAATAGATGTGAGTAAAGGAAGTGTTTGTGAGGGTGTGCAGTAGCCTGGTGGGCAAGATATTGCCAGGGATTGATTTCATGCTGTTTTGTCTTGACTGCTAAACCCTGCTGCTCAAATCCCCTCTCTCTCTCCCTCTTTATCCTCTTGTGTGTGTCTGTCTCTCAGCAGACAGACGATGTCTCAGGGTTGTGTATATATCAGCAGCCACGCTCAGAGTCCCCCACCACCACCACCCTCCCCCGTTGCCTCTAGTTTAAGTGCGTTCATCTCATGAAATATAGATAGTCAACACAATGTCTTGCCATATAGGAGTAGGCTGGTTCTAATGGAGGTTTTAGTCAGGAGTAGGTTGGTTCTAATGGAGTTTTTAGTCAGGAGGAGGCTGGTTCTAATGGAGGTTTTAGTCAGGAGGAGGCTGGTTCTAATGGAGGTTTTAGTCAGGAGTAGGCTGGTTCTAATGGAGGTTTTAGTCAGGAGTAGGCTGGTTCTAATGGAGGTTTTAGTCAGGAGTAGGCTGGTTCTAATGGAGGTTTTAGTCAGGAGTAGGCTGGTTCTAATGGAGGTTTTAGTCAGGAGTAGGCTGGTTCTAATGGAGGTTTTAGTCAGGAGTAGGCTGGTTCTAATGGAGGTTTTAGTCAGGAGTAGGCTGGTTCTAATGGAGGTTTTAGTCAGGAGGAGGCTGGTTCTAATGGAGGTTTTAGTCAGGAGTAGGCTGGTTCTAATGGAGGTTTTAGTCAGGAGGAGGCTGGTTCTAATGGAGGTTTTAGTCAGGAGTAGGCTGGTTCTAATGGAGGTTTTAGTCAGGAGTAGGCTGGTTCTAATGGAGGTTTTAGTCAGGAGTAGGCTGGTTCTAATGGAGGTTTTAGTCAGGAGTAGGCTGGTTCGGCTGGCTTCCCGTGCTTGGGGCTGGGTCCCCGTGCTTGGGGCTGGGTCCCCGTGCTAGGGGCTGGCTCCCCGTGCTAGGGGCTGGCTCCCCGTGCTAGGGGCTGGCTCCCCGTGCTAGGGGCTGGCTCCCCGTGCTAGGGGCTGGCTCCCCGTGCTAGGGGCTGGCTCCCCGTGCTAGGGGCTGGCTCCCCGTGCTTGGGGCTGGCTCCCCGTGCTAGGGGCTGGCTCCCCGTGCTAGGGGCTGGCTCCCCGTGCTAGGGGCTGGCTCCCCGTGCTAGGGGCTGGCTCCCCGTGCTAGGGGCTGGCTCCCCGTGCTAGGGGCTGGCTCCCCGTGCTAGGGGCTGGCTCCCCGTGCTAGGGGCTGGCTCCCCGTGCTAGGGGCTGGCTCCCCGTGCTAGGGGTTGGCTCCCCGTGCTAGCGGCTGGCTACCCGTGCTTGGGGCTGGCTTCCCGTGCTTGGGGCTTGGTCCCCGTGCGAGCGGCAGGGTCCCTGTGCTTGGGGCTGGGTCCCCGTGCTAGGGGCTGGGTCCCCGTGCTTGGGGCTGGGTCCCCGTGCTTGGGGCTGGCTCCCCGTACTGTCTGTGAGAGAGAAGAGATTTATGTCAGCATTCAGCTCTTCAACAGGTAATTGGATTCACAGGCCATTAGATAAAGTTCCCCAGTGACGACTTTACGGCCTAAACAGTGTGTGATATTGATGAGGTTGTTTGGTTGAGGACCGATGCAATTTCCTCCCCTGTACTGCAGAGGCTAAGGGGGGGGCGTCCGTCCGTCCGTCCGTCCGTCGTCATCTATGACCAGCTCAATAATCAGTGTGGCAACAAGCAAAACAGGTCTGCGGGATGAGAGGATGACTGGATGGATGAGAGGATGACTGGATGGATGACTGGATGGATGAGAAGATGACTGGATGGATGAGAGGATGACTGGATGGATGGATGGATGACAGGATGACTGGATGGATGACTGGAGGGATGGGAGAATGACTGGAGGGATGGGAGAATGACTGGAGGGATGGGATGATGACTGGAGGGATGGGAGGGATGAGAGGATGACTGGATGGATGGGAGGATGACTGGATGGATGAGAGGATGACTGGATGGATGGATGAGAGGATGACTGGATGGATGGATGGATGAGAGGATGACTGGATGGATGGATGGATGACAGGATGACTGGATGGATGACTGGAGGGATGGGAGAATGACTGGAGGGATGGGAGAATGACTGGAGGGATGGGAGGGATGAGAGGATGACTGGATGGATGGGAGGATGACTGGATGGATGAGAGGATGACTGGATGGATGGATGAGAGGATGACTGGATGGATGGATGAGAGGATGACTGGAGGGATGGGAGAATGACTGGAGGGATGGGAGGATGACTGGAGGGATGGGAGGGATGAGAGGATGACTGGAGGGATGGGAGGATGACTGGAGGGATGAGAGGATGGCGGGAGGGATGAGAGGATGACTGGAGGGATGGGGGATGACTGGAGGGATGGGGAGATGACTGGAGGGATGGGGGGATGACTGGAGGGATGGGAGGATGACAAGGGATGGGAGGATGACTGGAGGGATGGGAGGATGCCTGGAGGGTAGGGAGGATGCCTGGAGGGATGAGAGGATGCCTGGAGGGATGGGAGGATGACTGGAGGGATGGGAGGATGACTGGAGGGATGGGAGGATGCCTGGAGGGATGGGAGGATGACTGGAGGGATAGGAGGGATGAGAGGATGACTGGATGGATGGGAGGATGACTGGATGGATGAGAGGATGACTGGATGGATGGATGAGAGGATGACTGGATGGATGGATGAGAGGATGACTGGAGGGATGGGAGAATGACTGGAGGGATGGGAGAATGACTGGAGGGATGGGAGGGATGAGAGGATGACTGGAGGGATGGGAGGATGACTGGAGGGATGAGAGGATGGCGGGAGGGATGAGAGGATGACTGGAGGGATGGGGGGATGACTGGAGGGATGGGGGGATGACTGGAGGGATGGGGGGATGACTGGAGGGATGGGAGGATGACAAGGGATGGGAGGATGACTGGAGGGATGGGAGGATGCCTGGAGGGATGGGAGGATGCCTGGAGGGATGGGAGGATGCCTGGAGGGATGGGAGGATGCCTGGAGGGTAGGGAGGATGCCTGGAGGGGAGGAGGATGCCTGGAGGGGAGGGAGGATGCCTGGAGGGGAGGGAGGATGCCTGGGAGGATGACTGGAGGGATGGGAGGATGCCTGGAGGGGAGGGAGGATGCCTGGAGGGGAGGGAGGATGCCTGGGAGGATGACTGGAGGGATGGGAGGATGCCTGGAGGGATGGGAGGATGCCTGGAGGGATGGGAGGATGCCTGGAGGGATGGGAGGATGGATGAGAGGATGGCTGGAGGGATGAGAGGATGACTGGAGGGATGGGAGGATGACTGGAGGGATGGGAGGATGCCTGGGGGGATGGGAGGATGCCTGGAGGGATGGGAGGATGCCTGGGGGGATGGGAGGATGACTGGAGGGATGGGAGGATGAGAGGATGCCTGGAGGGATGAGAGGATGCCTGGAGGGATGAGAGGATGCCTGGAGGGATGAGAGGATGCCTGGAGGGATGGGAGGATGACTGGAGGGATGGGAGGATGACTGGAGGGATGGGAGGATGAGAGGATGCCTGGAGGGATGAGAGGATGCCTGGGGGGATGAGAGGATGCCTGGAGGGATGAGAGGATGACTGGAGGGATGGGAGGATGACTGGAGGGATGTGAGGATGACTGGAGGGATGGGAGGATGCCTGGAGGGATGGGAGGATGACTGGAGGGATGGGAGGATGACTGGAGGGATGGGAGGATGAGAGGATGCCTGGAGGGATGAGAGGATGCCTGGAGGGATGAGAGGATGCCTGGAGGGATGAGAGGATGACTGGAGGGATGGGAGGATGACTGGAGGGATGGGAGGATGACTGGAGGGATGGGAGGATGCCTGGAGGGATGGGAGGATGCCTGGAGGGATGGGAGGATGACTGGAGGGATGGGAGAATGACTGGGGGGATGGGAGGGATGAGAGGATGACTGGATGGATGGGAGGATGCCTGGAGGGATGGGAGGATGCCTGGAGGGATGGGAGGATGCCTGGAGGGATGGGAGGATGCCTGGAGGGATGAGAGGATGCCTCGAGGGATGAGAGGATGCCTGGAGGGATGACTGGAGGGATGGGAGGATGCCTGGAGGGATGAGAGGATGCCTGGAGGGATGAGAGGATGCCTGGAGGGATGAGAGGATGCCTCGAGGGATGAGAGGATGCCTGGAGGGATGACTGGAGGGATGGGAGGATGCCTGGAGGGATGGGAGGATGCCTGGAGGGATGGGAGGATGACTGGAGGGATGGGAGGGATGAGAGGATGACTGGATGGATGGGAGGATGACTGGAGGGATGGGAGGGATGGGAGGATGACGGGAGGATGACTGGAGGGATGGGAGGGATGGGAGGATGACGGGAGGGATGGGAGGATGACGGGAGGGATGGGAGGATGACGGGAGGATGCCTGCAGGGATGGGAGGATGCCTGGAGGGATGGGAGGATGACTGGAGGGATGGGAGGATGACTGGAGGGATGGGAGGATGACTAGAGGGATGGGAGGATGCCTGGGGGGATGGGAGGATGCCTGGGGGGATGGGAGGATGCCTGGGGGGATGGGAGGATGACTGGAGGGATGGGAGGATGCCTGGAGGGATGGGAGGATGACTGGAGGGATGGGAGGATGCCTGGGGGGATGGGAGGATGCCTGGGGGGATGGGAGGATGCCTGGGGGGATGGGAGGATGCCTGGAGGGATGGGAGGATGGCTGGAGGGATGAGAGGATGACTGGAGGGATGAGAGGATGACTGGAGGGATGGGAGGATGGCTGGAGGGATGAGAGGATGACTGGAGGGATGGGTGGATGACTGGAGGGATGGGAGAATGACTGGGGGGATGGCTGGAGGGATGGGAGGATGGCTGGAGGGATGAGAGGATGACTGGAGGGATGGGTGGATGACTGGAGGGATGGGAGGATGCCTGGAGGGATGAGAGGATGCCTCGAGGGATGAGAGGATGCCTGGAGGGATGACTGGAGGGATGGGAGGATGCCTGGAGGGATGAGAGGATGCCTGGAGGGATGAGAGGATGCCTGGAGGGATGGGAGGATGACTGGAGGGATGGGAGGGATGAGAGGATGACGGGAGGGATGGGAGGATGACGGGAGGGATGGGAGGATGACGGGAGGATGACTGGAGTGATGCCTGCAGGGATGGGAGGATGCCTGGAGGGATGGGAGGATGACTGGGGGGATGGGAGGATGACTGGAGGGATGGGAGGATGACTAGAGGGATGGGAGGATGCCTGGAGGGATGGGAGGATGACTGAAGGGATGGGAGGATGACTGGAGGGATGAGAGGATGACTGGGGGGATGGGAGGATGAAGGGAGGGAAAATAAAGGGATGAACTAAAGGGGATTTAAAGCTTTGATGAGCAGCTCAGTTATATCTGTGTGGCTGTGACCTTTAGTTCTCCTTTTAAACTGCTGTCTGAATAAGGGACAGAGATCAGAGGCAGTGTGAGACTGCAGTGACTGAGGGAGAATGTAGATAGTGATTATGTTGGACAGAAACAAACGACAGAGTCTGTATGCGTTCAAAAAACACCTAAATTCACCCTATTCCCTAAATAGTGCACTACTTTTGACCAGAGCCCTATGGGCCCTGGTCAAACGTAGTGAACTATACAGTGCCATTTGGGACTCATTTTTCTTTCTGTTCTCCCCTGGGCAGACGTTTGTGTTGCAATTATGATACAGCAATTATGATACAGCATTGGGTCAGGGGTAAGCTGCTGCATGGCAAGACACACACACACACACACCCTGGTCTGAAATAGTCACCCAGCTCCATAATGTCTGTCGCTCTGACATGTTGTCAGTTTTCTCTCTCTCCTCTCCTCTCCTGGCTCCAGCACAGAGGTATTCAAGGTCAGGGGTTGAGGGGGAACTGCAGTGTTGTCGTCAATAAAACAAGTTTATTTTTTGAGGAACAAAACATTGAGTACAGATTATTGTATGGGAAAATATACAAACATTTTTGAGAAAATACATTTTAAAATGTATTTTTCTTGAGGATATACAGTACTGGTCAAAAGTTTGGAAACACCTACTCTCATTCAAGGGTTTCTTTATTTGTTACATTGTAGAATAATAGCAAAGACATCAAAACTGTGAAATAACACATATGGAATTATGTAGCAACCAAAAAAGTGTTAAACAAATCAAAATATATTTTAGATTCTTCAAAGTAGCCACCCTTTGCCTTGACGACAGCTTTGCGCACTCTTGGCAGTCTCTCAACCAGCTTCACCTGGAATAATTTTCCAAAAGTCTTGAAGGAGTTCCCACGTGTGCTGAGCACTTGTTGGCTGCTTTTCCTTCACTCTGCGGTCCAACTCATCCCAAACCATCTCAATTGGGTTGAGGTCAGGTGACTGTCATCTGATGCAGCACTCCATCACTCCCCTTCTTGGTCAAATAGCTCTTACACAAACTGGTGGTGTGTTTTTGTCATTGTTCCCCAGTGACGATTGGATGGTGTATCGCTGCAGAATGCGGTGGTAGCCATGTTGGCTAAGTGTGCCTTGAATTGTAAAAACATTACAGACAGTGTCACCAGCAAAACACCATCACCTCCATGCGTCTCCCGGCGGTTAGAACCAAAAAATCTCACATTTGGACTCAGACCAAAGGACAGATTTCCACCGGTCTAATGCCCATTGCTCTTGTTTCTTGCCCCAAGCAAGTCTGTTCTTCTTATTGGTGTCCTTTAGTAGTGGTTTCAGCAATTGGACCATGCAGGCCTGATTCACGCAGTCTCCTCTGAACAGTTGTTGTTGAGATGTTTCTGTTACTTGAACTCTGAAGCATTTATTTGGGCTGGTACTACATAATTCCATATGTGTTATTTCATAGTTTTGATGTCTCAACTATTATTCTACAATGTAGAAAATAGTGAAAAAAATTAAGAAAATGAGTAGGTGTTTTTCTAGCTTTAAGAGATTAAATTAATTTACGGTAAAAAAAAATATGTAAAAACTTCAATGTACATTTTTTTTAAGGTCGTACTGCTAAATGTGCGATGGGGTCACAATAAATTCTGGTGGGGAAAAAAATGAGGTCCCCGCTTGAATAGCACTGATCCAGCACCATAGGACTGCAGCCCCTCCTCCCCTCTAGCCAGCCCCTCCTCCCCTCTAGCCAGCCCCTCCTCCCCTCTAGCCAGACCCTCCTCCCCTCTAGCCAGCCCCTTCTCCCCTCTAGCCAGCCCCTCCTCCCCTCTAGCCAGCCCCTCCTCCCCCTCTAGCCAGACCCTTCTCCCCTCTAGCCAGCCCCTCCTCCCCTCTAGCCAGCCCCTCCTCCCCTCTAGCCAGCCCCTCCTCCCCTCTAGCCAGACCCTTCTCCCCTCTAGCCAGCCCCTTCTCCCCTCTAGCCAGCCCCTTCTCCCCTCTAGCCAGCCCCTCCTCCCCCTCTAGCCAGCCCCCTTCTCCCCTCTAGCCAGACCCTCCCTCCCCTCTAGCCAGCCCCTCCTCCTCCTAGCCAGCCCCTCCTCCCCTCTAGCAGACCTACCCTTCTCCCCTCTAGCCCAGCCCCTCCTCCCCTCCTTCAGCCCCTCCTCCCCTCCTAGCCAGCCCCTCCTCCCCTCTAGCCAGCCCCTCCTCCCCTCTAGCCAGCCCCCTTCTCCCCTCTAGCCAGACCCTCCTCCCCTCTAGCCATACACTCCTCCCCTCTAGCCAGCCCCTTCTCCCCTCCTAGCCAGCCCCTCCTCCCCTCTAGCCAGCCCCTCCCTCCCTCTAGCCAGCCCCTCCTCCCCTCTAGCCAGCCCCCTCCTCCCCCTCTAGCCAGCCCCTCCTCCCCTCTAGCCAGCCCCTTCTCCCCTCTAGCCAGACCCTCCTCCCCTCCTAGCCAGCCCCTTCTCCCCTCCCCTAGCCAGCCCCTCCTCCCCTCTAGCCAGCCCCTCCTCCCCTCTAGCCAGCCCCTCCTCCCCTCCTAGCCAGCCCCTCCTCCCCTCTAGCCAGCCCCTTCTCCCCTCTAGCCAGCCCCTTCTCCCCTCCTAGCCAGCCCCTTCTCCCCTCTAGCCAGCCCCTCCTCCCCTCTAGCCAGCTCCTCCTCCCCTCTAGCCAGCCCCTCCTCCCCTCTAGCCAGCCCCTTCTCCCCTCGAGCCAGCCCCTTCTCCCCTCTAGCCAGCCCCTCCTCCCCCTCTAGCCAGCCCCTCCTCCCCTCTAGCCAGCCCCTTCTCCCTTCTAGCCAGCCTCTTCTCCCCTCCTAGCCAGCCCCTCCCTCCCCTCTAGCCCGCCCCTCCCTCCCCTCTAGCCAGCCCCTCCTCCCCTTTAGCCAGCCCCTCCTCCCCTCTAGCCCAGCCCCCTCCTCCCCTCCTAGCCAGCCCCCCTTCTCCCATCTAGCCAGCCCCTCCCTCCCCTCTAGCCAGCCCCCTCCTCCCCTCTAGCCAGCCCCTCCTCCCCCTCCTAGCCAGCCCCTCCTCCCCTCTAACCAGCCCCTCCTCCCCTCCTAGCCAGCCCCCTCCTCCCCTCTAGCCAGCCCCTCCTCCCCTCTAGCCAGCCCCCTCCTCCCCTCTAGCCAGCCCCTCCTCCCCTCTAGCCAGCCCCTTCTCCCCTCTAGCCAGCCCCTTCTCCCATCTAGCCAGCCCCTCCTCCCCTCTAGCCAGCCCCTCCCTCCCCTCCTAGCCAGCCCCTTCTCCCCTCTAGCCAGCCCCCTTCTCCCCTCTAGCCAGCCCCTCCTCCTCTAGCCAGCCCCCTTCTCCCCTCTAGCCAGCCCCTCCTCCCCTCTAGCCAGCCCCTCCTCCCCTCACAACCCAGCCCCTCCTCCCCCTCACTTCAGCCCCTCCTCCCCTCCTAGCCAGCCCCTCCTCCCCTCTAGCCAGCCCCTCCTCCCCTCTAGCCAGCCCCTCCTCCTCTAGCCAGCCCCTCCTCCCCTCTAGCCAGCCCCTCCTCCCCTCTAGCCAGCCCCTCCTCCCCTCTAGCCAGCCCCTCCTCCCCTCTAGCCAGCCCCTCCTCCCCCTCTAGCCAGCCCCTTCTCCCCTCTAGCCAGACACTCCTCCCCTCTAGCCAGCCCCTTCTCCCCTCTAGCCAGCCCCTCCTCCCCTCTAGCCAGCCCCTCCTCCCCTCTATCAAGAAGCTGATGAAACAGCATGATTATTACACAGGTGCACCTTGTGCTGACAATATAAGTCCAGCTGTAGGAGGTAAACCATCTTTGTGTCAGTCACCACGTGAAGTGTTCTCTTAGTATTCTCTCATCCCCCTCTACTTCTCTCCTTCCCTCATCCTCTTATTCCTCTCTGATTGAGGGGTTGGGTTAAATGCAGAAGACACAGTTCAGTTGAATACATTGTTGGACAACTGACTAGGTATTCCCCTACCTTCCTCCTTCTCTCATCCCTCTCTTCCTCCCTCATCCATCTCTACCTCCTTCATCCATTTCCACCTCCCTCATCCATCTCTACCTCCTTCATCCATTTCCACCTCCCTCATCCCTCTCAACCTCCTTCATCCATTTCCTCATCCCTCTCAACCTCCTTCATCCATTTCCTCATCCCTCTCCACCTCCCTCATCCCTCTCCACCTCCCTCATCCCTCTCCACCTCCCTCATCCCTCATCCACCTCCCTCATCCCTCTCCACCTCCCTCATCCCTCTCCACCTCCCTCATCCCTCTCTACCGCCCTCATCCCTCTCCACCGCCCCTCATCCCTCTCCACCGCCCTCATCCCTCTCCACCTCCCTCATCCATCTCCTCCTTCCTCATCCTTCTCCTTCCCTAGTATGCTGGGTATTGTTTGCTTAGGCGTCTACATAGCCGCATGCTGATTGGTTGTGGTGAACGGGCAGAGTGGTGATAATGTATGGGCTGCCATGGTGATGATGTTGAAGATGATGAAGATGCAGGTTGTTAAGGGAAGGGTTTCATCAATGCTCCTTGTTTTATAGCCTGGTGTCTGTAGCTAGCTATCCCATCCTCATTTTATACATGCCGATCACACGGGGGGGTGATGATCTGATATAGTGACACTGGGAGGACAAGCACAGCCCTGATCTCTCATCTTTACTCACACACACACTGCAGGTGAACAGTCTTACCCCTCACCTCCCCGACAAAGGCAGCTGAAGTAGATAATTCCCTGTCGACAGTAGAATGCTTTACATTCACTCTTATCTATCAGCCCTACTGCAGGTTCACATCTATCAGCCCCTATTGCAAGTTCACATCAATCAGCCCGACTGCGGGTTCACATCTATCAGCCCTACTGCCAGGTTCCATCTATCAGCCCGACTGCGGAGTTCACATCTATCAACCCGACTGCAGGTTCACATCTATCAGCCCTACTGCAGGTTCACATCTATCAGCCCTACTGCAGGTTCTGCAGGTTCACATCTATCAGCCCCGAGGTTCTCTATCAGCAGGTTCACATCTATCAGCCCTACTGCAGGTTCACATCTATCAGCCCTACTGCAGGTTCACATCTATCAGCCCTACTGCAGGTTCACATCTATCAGCCCTACTGCGGGTTCACATCTATCAGCCCGACTGGTTCACATCTATCAGCCCTACTGCAGGTTCACATCTATCAGCCCTACTGCAGGTTCACATCTATCAGCCCTACTGCAGGTTCACATCTATCAGCCCTACTGCAGGTTCACATCTATCAGCCCGACTGCAGGTTCACATCTATCAGCCCTACTGCAGGTTCATCTATACAGCCCTACAGCAGGTTCACATCTATCAGCCCTACTGCAGGTTCACATCTATCAGCTCTATCTGCAGTTTCACATCTATCAGCCCTACTGCAGGTTCACATCTATCAGCCCTACTGCAGGTTCACATCTATCAGCCCTACTGCAGGTTCACATCTATCAGCACTGGTTCACATCTATCAGCCCTTACTGCAGGTTCACATCTATCAGCCCTACTGGTTCACATCTATCAGCCCTACTGCGGGTTCACATCTATCAGCCCTACTGCAGGTTCACATCTATCAGCCCTACTGCAGGTTCACATCTATCAGCCCTACTGCAGGTTCACATCTATCAGCAGGTTCACATCTATCAGACTGCAGGTTCACATCTATCAGCTCTACTGCAGGTTCACATCTATCAGCCCGACTGGAGGTTCACATCTATCAGCCCTACTGCAGGTTCACATCTATCAGCCCTACTGCAGGTTCACATCTATCAGCCCGACTGAGGTTCACATCTATCAGCCCTACTGCAGGTTCACATCTATCCCCTAGCAGGTTCACATCTATCAGCCCGACTGCAGGTTCACATCTATCAGCCCTACTGCAGGTTCACATCTATCAGCCCGACTGGAGGTTCACATCTATCAGCCCTACTGCAGGTTCACATCTATCAGCCCTACTGCAGGTTCACATCTATCAGCCCTACTGGAGGTTCACATCTATCAGCCCTACTGCAGGTTCACATCTATCAGCCCTACTGCAGGTTCACATCTATCAGCCCGACTGCAGGTTCACATCTATCAGCTCTACTGCAGGTTCACATCCATCAGCCCTACTGCAGGTTCACATCTATCAGCCCTACTGCAGGTTCACATCTATCAGCCCTAGCGGTTCACATCTATCAGCCCTACTGCGGGTTCACATCTATCAGCCCTACTGCGGGTTCACATCTATCAGCCCTACTGCAGGTTCACATCTATCAGCCCTACTGCAGGTTCACATCTATCAGCCCTACTGCAGGTTCACATCTATCAGCCCTACTGCAGGTTCACATCTATCAGCCCTACTGCAGGTTCACATCTATCAGCAGGTTCACATCTATCAGCCCTACTGCAGGTTCACATCTATCAGCCCTACTGCGGGTTCACATCTATCAGCCCTACTGCAGGGTTCACATCTATCAGCCCTACTGCAGGTTCACATCTATCAGCCCTACTACAGGTTCACATCTATCAGCCCTACTGCAGGTTCACATCCCTATCAGCCCTACTGCAGGTTCATCTATCCAGCAGGTTCACATCTATCAGCCCTACTGCAGGTTCACATCTATCAGCCCTAGGGTTCACATCTATCAGCCCTACTGCAGGTTCACATCTATCAGCCCTACTGCAGGTTCACATCCTATCAGCCCTACTGCAGGTTCACATCTATCAGCTCTACTGCAGGTTCACATCTATCAGCTCTACTGCAGGTTCACATCTATCAGCCCTACTGCAGGTTCACATCTATCAGCCCTACTGCAGGTTCACATCTATCAGCCCGACTGGTTCACATCTATCAGCCCTACATCTATCAGCAGGGTTCATCTATCAGCTCTACTGCAGGTTCACATCTATCAGCCCGACTGCAGGTTCACATCTATCAGCTCTACTGCAGGTTCACATCTATCAGCCCTACTGCAGGTTCACATCTATCAGCCCTACTGCAGGTTCACATCTATCAGCCCTACTGCCCTAGGTTCACATCTATCAGCCCGACTGCAGGTTCACATCTATCAGCCCTACTGCAGGTTCACATCTATCAGCTCTACTGCGGGTTCACATCTATCAGCTCGACTGCAGGTTCACATCCTATCAGCTCTACTGCAGGTTCACATCTATCAGCCCTACTGCAGGTTCACATCTATCAGCCCTACTGCAGGTTCA
The DNA here is from genome assembly GCF_036934945.1 of Oncorhynchus masou masou. Lineage (NCBI taxonomy): Eukaryota > Metazoa > Chordata > Actinopteri > Salmoniformes > Salmonidae > Oncorhynchus > Oncorhynchus masou. The sequence continues at coordinate 17,575 of NW_027009680.1, forward strand.
CATCTATCAGCCCTACTGCAGGTTCACATCTATCAGCCCGACTGCAGGTTCACATCTATCAGCCCGACTGCAGGTTCACATCTATCAGCCCTACTGCAGGTTCACATGCAGGTTCACATCTATCAGCCCTACTACAGGTTCACATCTATCAGCCCTACTGCAGGTTCACATCTATCAGCCCTACTGAGGTTCACATCTATCAGCCCTACTGCAGGTTCACATCTATCAGCCCTACTGCAGGTTCACATCTATCAGCCCGACTGCAGGTTCACATCTATCAGCCCTACTGCAGGTTCACATCTATCAGCCCGACTGCAGGTTCACATCTATCAGCCCGACTGCAGGTTCACATCTATCAGCCTACTGCTACTGCAGCAGGTTCACATCTATCAGCCCTACTGCAGGTTCACATCTATCAGCCCTACTGCAGGTTCACATCTATCAGCCCTACTGCAGGTTCACATCTATCAGCCCTACTGCAGGTTCACATCTATCAGCCCGACTGCAGGTTCACATCTATCAGCCCGACTGCAGGTTCATCTATCAGCCCTACTGCAGGTTCACATCTATCAGCCCTACTGGAGGTTCACATCTATCAGCCCTACTGCAGGTTCACATCTATCAGCCCTACTGCAGGTTCACATCTATCAGCCCTACTGCAGGTTCACATCTATCAGCTCTACTGCAGGTTCACATCTATCAGCCCTACTGCAGGTTCACATCTATCAGCCCTACTGCAGGTTCACATCTATCAGCCCTACTGCAGGTTCACATCTATCAGCCCATCTATCTGCAGGTTCACATCTATCAGCCCTACTGCAGGTTCACATCTATCAGCCCTACTGCAGGTTCACATCTATCCAGCCCGACTGCAGGTTCACATCTATCAGCCCTACTGCAGGTTCACATCTATCAGCCCTACTGCAGGTTCACATCTATCACATCTATCAGCGGGTTCACATCTATCAGCCCTACTGCAGGTTCACATCTATCAGCCCTACTGCAGGTTCACATCTATCAGCCCTACTGCGGGTTCACATCTATCAGCCCTACTGCAGGTTCACATCTATCAGCCCTACTGCAGGTTCACATCTATCAGCCCTACTGCAGGTTCACATCTATCAGCCCTACTGCAGGTTCACATCTATCAGCCCGACTGCAGGTTCACATCTATCAGCCCTACTGCAGGTTCACATCTATCAGCCCTACTGCAGGTTCACATCTATCAGCCCTACTGCAGGTTCACATCTATCAGCCCTACTGCAGGTTCACATCTATCAGCCCTACTGCAGGTTCACATCTATCAGCTCTACTGCAGGTTCACATCTATCAGCTCTACTGCAGGTTCACATCTATCAGCCCTACTGCAGGTTCACATCTATCAGCCCTACTGCAGGTTCACATCTATCAGCCCTACTGCAGGTTCACATCTATCAGCCCTACTGCAGGTTCACATCTATCAGCTCTACTGCAGGTTCACATCTATCAGCCCGACTGCAGGTTCACATCTATCAGCTCTACTACAGGTTCACATCTATCAGCCCCTTCTCCTACTGCAGGTTCACATCTATCAGCCCTACTGCAGGTTCACATCTATCAGCCCTACTGCAGGTTCACATCTATCAGCCCTACTGCAGGTTCACATCTATCAGCCCTACTGCAGGTTCACATCTATCAGCCCTACCAGGTTCACATCTATCAGCCCGACTGCAGGTTCACATCTATCAGCCCTACTGTAGGTTCACATCTATCAGCCCTACTGCAGGTTCACATCTATCAGCCCTACTGCAGGTTCACATCTATCAGCCCTACTGCAGGTTCACATCTATCAGCCCTACTGCAGGTTCACATCTATCAGCCCTACTGCAGGTTCACATCTATCAGCCCTACTGCAGGTTCACATCTATCAGCCCTACTGCAGGTTCACATCTATCAGCCCTTACCGTGCAGGTTCACATCTATCAGCCTACTACAGGTTCACATCTATCAGTCCCCTACTGCAGGTCTTCACATCTATCAGCCCCTACTGCAGGTTCACATCTATCAGCTCCTACTGCAGGTTCACATCTATCAGCCCTACTGCAGGTTCACATCTATCAGCCCTACTGCAGGTTCACATCTATCAGCCCTACTGCAGGTTCACATCTATCAGCCCTACTGCAGGTTCACACTATCATTGGAGGTTCACATCTATCCCCTACTGCAGGTTCACATCTATCAGCCCTACTGCAGGTTCACATCTATCAGCCCTACTGCAGGTTCACATCTATCAGCCCTACTGCAGGTTCACATCTATCAGCCCTACTGCAGGTTCACATCTATCAGCCCTACTGCAGGTTCACATCTATCAGCCCTACTGCAGGTTCACATCTATCAGCCCTACTGCAGGTTCACATCTATCAGCTCTACTGCAGGTTCACATCTATCAGCCCTACTACAGGTTCACATCTATCAGCTCTACTGCAGGTTCACATCTATCAGCCCTACTGCAGGTTCACATCTATCAGCCCTACTGCAGGTTCACATCTATCAGCCCTACTGCAGGTTCACATCTATCAGCCCTACTGCAGGTTCACATCTATCAGCCCTACTGCAGGTTCACATCTATCAGCCCTACTGCAGGTTCACATCTATCAGCCCGACTGGAGGTTCACATCTATCAGAGGCATACACCTCTCTACAACCACGTGGCGCACACCTCTCTACAACCACGTGGCGCACACCTCTCTACACCACGCGGCGCACACCTCTCTACAACCACACCACGCGGCGCACACCTCTCCACAACCACACCACGCGGCGCACACCTCTCTACAACCACGTGGCGCACACCTCTACAACCACGTGGCGCACACCTCTCTACACCACGCGGCGCACACCTCTCTACAACCACACCACGCGGCGCACACCTCTCCACAACCACACCACGCGGTGCACACCTCTCTACAACCACACCACGCGGCGCACACCTCTCTACAACCACACCACGCGGCGCACACCTCTCTACAACCACACCACGCGGCGCACACCTCTCTACAACCACACCACGCGGCGCACACCTCTCTACAACCACACCACGCGGCGCACACCTCTCTACAACCACACCACGCGGCGCACACCTCTCTACAACCACACCACGCGGCGCACACCTCTCTACAACCACACCACGTGGCGCACACCTCTCTACAACCACACCATGTGGCGCACACCTCTCTACAACCACACCACGCGGCGCACACCTCTCTACAACCACACCACGCGGCGCACACCTCTCTACAACCACACCACGCGGCGCACACCTCTCTACAACCACACCACGCGGCGCACACCTCTCTACAACCACACCACGCGGCGCACACCTCTCTACAACCACACCACGCGGCGCACACCTCTCTACAACCACGCGGCGCACACCTCTCTACAACCACGCGGCGCACACCTCTCTACAACCACGCGGCGCACACTCTCTACAACCACGCGGCGCACACCTCTCTACAACCACGCGGTGCACACCTCTCTACAACCACACCACGCGGCGCACACCTCTCTACAACCACACCACGCGGCGCACACCTCTCTACAACCACGCGGCGCACACTCTCTACAACCACACGGCGCACACCTCTCTACAACCACACGGCGCACACCTCTCTACAACCACACGGCGCACACCTCTCTACAACCACGCGGCGCACACCTCTCTACAACCACACCACGCGGCGCACACCTCTCTACAACCACATAGATGTATCCCTCCATAACAGTTTCACCACCAGGTTATCTGAAGCGCCATCAGCCAGCCTCCTGTAAGGCCGTGCAGCTTACATAGGTCATGGTTGGAGGGAGGAAGCATGGTTAGGAATTTGAGGGTAGGTGTACTGGTATATAACTAGATAGGAGGCAGTAGTCCTGCTCTTTCCTCTCTCACTCACTCCCTCACTTACTCACCGACCGACCGACCGACCGACCGACCGACCGACCGGTCTTCTGATTGATTAGCTGTGGCAAAACTAAGCCTTCTCATTTCCTGTCTTCTAGAATGGAGCTCTATCATACCATGCTCTTACATACACACACCATTCACACAAACACTCTCTCACACACACACACACACACACACACACACACACACACACACACACACACACACACACACACACACACACACACACACACACACACACACACACACCATTGACACACACACTCTCTCACACACACACACCATTGACACACACACACACCATTGACACACACACTCTCACACACACACACCATTGACACACACACCCTCACACACACACCATTGACACACACACTCTCACACACACACACCATTCACACAAACACTCTCACACACACACACCATTCACACAAACACACACACCATTCACACAAACACACACACCATTCACACAAACACACACACCATTCACACAAACACACACACCATTCACACAAACACACACACCATTCACACAAACACACACACCATTCACACAAACACACACACCATTCACACAAACACACACACCATTCACACAAACACACTCTCCATTCACACAAACACACACACACACTCTCCATTCACACAAACACACCATTCACACACACACACCATTCACACACACACACTCTCACACACACACACACCATTCACACAAACACACGCACCATTCACACACACACTGTACACACATACACACCGTACACACACACACACACACACACACACCATTCTCTCACACACACACACACACACACTGCACTACGTCCTTATCCTCCCTGACTGTGGCTGAGTACCCACTACGTCCTTATCCTCCCTGACTGTGGCTGAGTACCCACTACGTCCTTATCCTCCCTGACTGTGGCTGAGTACCCACTACGTCCTTATCCTCCCTGACTGTGGCTAAGTACCCACTACGTCCTTATCCTCCCTGACTGTGGCTGAGTACCCACTACGTCCTTATCCTCCCTGACTGTGGCTGAGTACCCACTACGTCCTTATCCTCCCTGACTGTGGCTGAGTACCCACTACGTCCTTATCCTCCCTGACTGTGGCTGAGTACCCACTACGCCCTTATCCTCCCTGACTGTGGCTGAGTACCCACTACGTCCTTATCCTCCCTGACTGTGGCTAAGTACCCACTACGTCCTTATCCTCCCTGACTGTGGCTAGCACCCACTACGCCCTTATCCTCCCTGACTGTGGCTGAGTACCCACTACGTCCTTATCCTCCCTGACTGTGGCTGAGTACCCACTACGTCCTTATCCTCCCTGACTGTGGCTGAGTACCCACTACGCCCTTATCCTCCCTGACTGTGGCTGAGTACCCACTACGTCCTTATCCTCCCCTGACTGTGGCTGAGTACCCACTACGTCCTTATCCTCCCTGACTGTGGCTGAGTACCCACTACGTCCTTATCCTCCCTGACTGTGGCTAAGTACCCACTACGTCCTTATCCTCCCTGACTGTGGCTAAGTACCCACTACGTCCTTATCCTCCCTGACTGTGGCTGAGTACCCACTACGTCCTTATCCTCCCTGACTGTGGCTGAGTACCCACTACGTCCTTATCCTCCCCTGACTGTGGCTAAGTACCCACTACGTCCTTATCCTCCCTGACTGTGGCTAAGTACCCACTACGTCCTTATCCTCCCTGACTGTGGCTAAGTACCCACTACGTCCTTATCCTCCCTGACTGTGGCTAAGTACCCACTACGTCCTTATCCTCCCTGACTGTGGCTGAGTACCCACTACGTCCTTATCCTCCCTGACTGTGGCTAAGTACCCACTACGTCCTTATCCTCCCTGACTGTGGCTAAGTACCCACTACGTCCTTATCCTCCCTGACTGTGGCTAAGTACCCACTACGTCCTTATCCTCCCTGACTGTGGCTGAGTACCCACTACGTCCTTATCCTCCCTGACTGTACCCACTTCTTTCTCTCCCTCCTTCATCCCTCTCTTTCATTCCCCACCCAGTTAGATTAGCTGATCAGAGGATGGTAATTTATGGATCGCGTGTTGGATGGAACGCGTGTTGGGTGGATCGCGCGGCGTCGGGTGGATAGCGCGGCGTTGGGTGGAACGCTGAGGCGTTGGGGTGGAACGCGAGGCGTTGGGTGAATAGCGCGTTGGGTGGATCGCGAGGCGTTGGGTGGATCACTGAGACACTGGGAGTTATGACTGGTGCTGTTTACGGTCAGTGGTGTAAAGCCTCAGTATGTATTCTTGTGTGACGATAATGACCATAATGGATTATAATGACCACGCCGCTCACTGACATCTGCTTTATGTACGTCTGTATGATACATTTGAAGGGAACATCTTACAAACCGCTTTTCCTTCCATAAGAGGACTGCATCTCCTGTGACTGAGCAACGAAGACCACATATTATGGCACCTCTTCCACATCGACCGGGTTGACATTGTGATCTCGCCTTAGTTCTTCTTGTGACGGTAATTGCCTGTGACGACCACTTAGTGCGTCTGGTTAGTGGTCCTCAGGCAACTAGGTTGACAAGCATTTGAGTGAAATATCAACCACTTTTGCTTTCTAGCCTTCATTCAGACATGAACACTTATCCCTCCAAATTTGACTACAGCTCCTCTCCTTGTGTTTATCTATTTGTTCTCTGTGCAGAGAGGAAGAAAGAGAAAGAGGGGGAGGGAGAAAGGTAAGGGGGAGGAGAAAAAGAAGGGGGAGGGAAGGGAGAAAGGGGAGGAAGAAAGTGGAGGGGGAGAAATAGGGAGCACATGGTCAAAAAAGCAAAGTGATCATCTGGAGTGCTGTGATTTGTGTGTATCAGTGTATCAGTGTGTGTGTGTGTGTGTGGCTGACTGTTATTCTGAATGTGATTACAGCAGCACACAGTCAGCAGTCAGCTTAATGGATTCAGAAAAACAGGAAGGAGATCTCCAATTAGTTTCTAAGAGCTCTATATGAATCACCATCCTCCTCCCTCTACCCCCCCCTCATCCCTCTACCCCCTCCTCCCTGTACCCCCTCTACCCCCTCATCCCTCTACCCTCCCTCCTCCCTGTATCCTCCCTACCCCCTCCTCCTCCCTCCCCCCCCCTCCCTCTACCCCCTCCTTCTCCCCCACCTCCCTCTATCCCTTCCTCCTCCACCTCCTCTATCCCCTCCCTCCTTCTCCCCCACCTCCCTCTATCCCTCCTCCTTCCCCCCACCTCCCTCTATCCCTTCCTCCTCCACCTCCCTCTACCCCCTCCCTCCTCCCTCTACCCTCCTCCTTCTCCCCACCTCCCTCTATCCCTTCCTCCCACCCTCCTTCCCCCCCCTTCTCCCCACCTCCCTCTATCCCCCTCCTCCTCCTCCCCACCTCCCTCTATCCCCTCCTCCTGGTCCCCTCCCTCCACCTCCCTCTATCTCCTCCTCTATCCCCTCCTCCTCCTCCCCCACCTCCCTCTATCTCCCTCCTCCTCTATCCTCTCCCCCACCTCCCTCTCTATCCCCTCCTTCTCCCCCACCTCCCCTATCCCCTCCTCCTTCTCCCCCACCTCCCTCTATCCCCTCCTCTCCTCTCCCCCACCTCCCCTCCTCCTCCTCTCCCCCCACCTCCCTCTATCCTCCACTCCTCCCCCACCTCCCTCTCCTCCTCCTTCTCCCCCACCTCCCTCTATCCCCTCCTCCTCCTCCCCCACCTCCCTCTATCCCCTCCTCTCCTCCCCCACCTCCCTCTCCCCTCCCTCCTCCTCCCCCACCTCCCCCCATCCCCTCCTCCTCCTCCCTCTATCCCTCCTTCCTCCCCCACCTCCCTCTATCCCTCCCTCCTTCTCCTCCACCTCCCTCTATCCCCTCCTCCTCCTTCTCCTCCTCCCTCCCTCTATGCCCTCCTCCTTCTCCCCCACCTCCCTCTCCCTCCTCCTTCTCCTCCACCTATCCCTCCCCCTCCTCCTCCTCCCTATGCCCTCCTCCTTCTCCCCCACCTCCTCTCCCCTCCTCCTTCTCCTCCACCTATCCCCCCTTCTCCCCACCTCCCTCTCCCCTCCTCCTTCCTCCACCTATCCCCTCCCCTCCTCCTCCTCCCTCTATGCCCTCCTCCTTCTCCCCCACCTCCCTCTCCCCTCCTCCTTCCCTCCACCTCCCTCCTCCTTCTCCTCCACCTCCCCTCCTCCTCCTCCACCTCCCTATCCTATCATCCCCTGCTGCCTGAAAGACAAGAAGCGAAGAGATGTTTTGTTCTGTCAGGTGGTGCAGCACAAGAGTCAGTTGAATGTGTGTCTCTCTCTCTAAGGGTGTTAGCTAGAAATAGAGGGAGGGGGTGGTGATCATTTTCTACAGTAGAAATCCCCCGTGCAGCAGTCACTGTGTCCAGGCTTCAGGCTAATGCTAGTCAGATACAATATAACTAGAGCTGACAGATGGGCTGGGTGTGTTCTATGTGACACAAGGTTTAATATCTAAATAGCTCAGGTAGAGAAACACACAGATGCACACACACACATACAGGCAGTGAGAGACACCCTCTGAGGCACAATCTGGACAGTACTGGGACTCTCCTCCCCATCCTTCCTCCCTCCTCCGTTCCCTCCCTCTCCCCTCCCCCTTCCCTTCCCCCCCCCTTCCCCCTTTCCCCTCCCTTCCCCTTTCCCCTCCCCCTGTTCCCTCCCTCCCTTTCCCCTCCCTCTGTTCCCTCCCCTCTCCCTTCCCTCTGTTCCCTCCCCTTCCCCCTCTCCCCTCCCTCTGTTCCCCCTCTCCCCTCCCTCTGTTTCCCTCTCTCCCTCCCTCTGTTCACCCTCTCCTCCCTCTGTTCCCCCTCTCCCCTCACCCCCCGTTCCCTCCCTCCCTTCCCCCTCTCCCCTCCCCTCCGTTCCCTCCTCTGTTCCCCCTCTCCCCTCACCCCCGTTCCCTCCCTCCCTTCCCCTCCCCCTCACCCTCCGTCCCTCCCTCTGTTCCCCCTCTCCCCTGTTCCCTCCCTCCCTCCCTTCCCCTTCCCTCCCCCGTTCCCTCCCTCCCTTCCCCCTCTCCCCTCACCCCCGTTTTCCCTCCCTCCCTCTCCCTCACTGTTCCCTCCCTCCCCTTCCCCCTCTCCCCTCACCCTCTGTTCCTCCTCCCTTCCCCCTCTCCCCTCACCCCGTTCCCTCCCTCCCTTCCCCCTCTCCCCTCACCCCCCGTTCCCTCCCTCCCTTCCCCCTCTCCCCCTCACCGTTCCCTCCCTCCCTTCCCCCTCTCCCCCTCACCCCGTCCTCACTCCTTCCCTCTATTTGTTCTTGTTGACAGGCGCAGGGAGAAAAGGGAGTAATCTGTAGACGGCCATTTTCAGGGAGAAAACGTGTAATCAACATTAGTCAGAGCCTTCCTGGGAGAGGAGGTAGAGTGTTGTCAACTGTTTCACTACTCACTACCAATATGGAGGGGTGGGGGCAGGGTGGGGGGCCGGCAGAGTGGGGGGGGGGCAGCCGGCAGAGTGGGGGGTGCGGAGTGGCTATTTAGCAGTCTTATGGCTTGGGTGTCCAAGAGCTGATGCTGCTGTACTGTATGCCAGACGGTAGCAGAGTGAACAGTGTATGGCTTGGATGCCAGGAGTCTTTGTGGCTATTTTCGGGCCTTCCTCTGACACCGCCTGATGTACAGGTTCAGGGTTGCAGGGAGCTCTGCCCCCAGTGATTTACTGGGCTGTTCGCTCCACCCGTTGTAGCACCTTGTGGTCAAGGGTGATGCAGCCAGTTAAGATGCTCTCTGGTGCAGCTGTAGAACCTTTTGAGGATCTGAGTGCCGTGCCAAATCTTTTCAAACTCCTGGGGGGTGAGTCGCTGCCTTGCCCTCTCCACGACCGTGCGGAGGGTAAGTCCCTGGTGATGTGGACGCCGGAGAACTTGAAGCTCTCGAACCGCTCCACTTCAGCCCTGTTGATATGGATGGTGGCCCCGCCTCTTTCCTCTGTCGTCCTTGATCAGCT
>NW_027009680.1:32500-37500 GCF_036934945.1 Oncorhynchus masou masou
TATCCGTAACACAGTATAAGTAACTTACAATGTATTATCCACAGTAACTGCGTATCCCACAGTAACGCGTATGCGGTAACACGTGACGCAGTAACACGCATCGCAGTAACACGATCGCGGTAACACGCAACACGCATCGCAGTATCACAGTAACACGTGTATCACAGTAACACGATCGCAGTAACACGTATCGCAGTCACACGTATCGCAGTAACACGATCGCAGTAACACAGTAACACGTATCACGAATATTTATCACAGTAACATCGATCCGGTAACACGATCACGGTAACACGTGTCGCAGTAACACGTGCTCGCGGTAACACGCAACACGACGCGGTAACACGTTATCATCAGTAACACGTATCGCAGTAACACGTATCACAGTAACACGTATCGCAGTATCACAGTAAATACGTATCACAGTAACACGTGTCGCAGTAACACGTATCACAGTAACACATATCATCTCCTTAAAACAGTTATTATGCACCTCTAGATGAACATGTATTCAACTAGCCAGCTAGTGCCAGCCTGTCTGTCTGAAGTTAAACGTTCCTGAAGGTAAACGGTGGCTAGATGAGAGGTTGGGAAGGATTCGTGTGTGTGTGTGTGTGTGTGTGTGTGTGTGTGTGTGTGTGTCAGTGGTTAGGAATGCGTTTGAAATGCCTTTTGCTGTGTCCTGTGATCAGATCAGCACTGTGGTGGAGGAGAGATTTAGACTGTTACTCTGAATCTCTGGACACGCTAAACAGCAGCTGCCTGCACACTACTCCTCTAATGCCTCGGGGAGAGGGAGGGGAAACAGGAGGCAGAGAACTAGAGAGGGGGGGGCCGAGGAGGCAGAGAACTAGAGGGAGGGAGGGGGAAACGGGGGAGGCAGAGAACTAGAGAGGGAGGGAGGAGAGGGGGGAGGGGGAAACCGAGGAGGCAGAGAACTAGAGAGGGGGGAGGCAGAGAACTAGAGAGGAAGGGGGGAAACCGAGGGAGGCAGAACTAGAGAGCGAGGGAGGAGAGGGGGGGAGGCAGAGAACTAGAGAGGGAGGGAGGAGAGGGGGAGGCAGAGAAACTAGAGAGGGGAGGGAGGAGAGGGGGAGGGGAAACCGAGGAGGCAGAGAACTAGAGAGCGAGGGAGGAGAGGGGAGGCAGAGAACTAGAGAGGGGAGGGAGGAGAGGGGGAGGCAGAGAACTAGAGAGGAAGGGGGAACCGAGGAGGGCGGAGAACTGTCAGAGAGGGAGGGGGAGGGTGGAGACTAGTTTGCTTGACTGCTTTTCTCAGCTCACCCCTATGACTTAACAGAACACTACTCAGAACAACATTCTCAACAGCCTTTAAATATCTTTACATTGACCTCCCATGCTCCTTCACTTAGTGAGCAACACAGCCCTCCCTCCCTCCCTCCCTCCCTCCCTCCCTCCCTCCCTCCCTCCCCTCCCTCCCTCCCTCCTCCCTCCCTCCCTCCCTCCCTCCCTCCCTCCCTCCCTCCCTCCCTCCCTCCCTCCCTCCCTCCTCTCTCTCTTCCTCTCCCTCTCTTCTCTGTCCCCCTCTTCTCTCTCCCTCTCTCTGCACCCTGTGTGGTGTCTGCGCCCTGTGGGTGTGTAGCAGCATAGTTATTTTAAAGGTCAGCTGCTTTTGAAAATGGTCTTTTTGTCAATATGAGTCAGAAACATTTCTTACAGTGTCAACATTGACTAGAAGTGTAACTCAGATCATTTTGGTAACAACGTCAGTCTGGTCCAAAACTGAGATGAATGTCATGAGGGTTTGACTGTCATGAGGGGCTTGACTGTCATGAGGGTTTGACTGTCATGAGGGTTTGACTGTCATGAGGTTTGACTGTCAGTGAGGGTTTGACTGTCATGAGGGTTTGACTGTCATGAGGGTTTGAATGTCATGAGGGTTTGAATGTCATGAGGGTTTGAATGTCATGAGGGTTTGACTGTCATGAGGGTTTGACTGTCATGAGGGTTTGACTGTCATGAGGGTTTGACTGTCATGAGGGTTTGACTGTCATGAGGGTTTGACTGTCATGAGGGTTTGACTGTCATGAGGGGTTTGACTGTCATGAGGGTTTGACTGTCATGAGGTTTGACTGTCATGAGGGTTTGAATGTCATGAGGGCTTGACTGTCATGAGGGTTTGACTGTCATGAGGGTTTGAATGTCATGAGGGTTTGACTGTCATGAGGGTTTGAATGTCATGAGGGTTTGACTGTCATGAGGGTTTGACTGGGTTTGACTGTCATGAGGGTTTGACTGTCATGAGGTTTGACTGTCAGGGTTTGAGACTGTCACGAGGGTTTGACTGTCATGAGGGTTTGACTGTCATGAGGGTTTGACTGTCATGAGGTTTGACTGTCATGAGGGTTTGACTGTCATGAGGGTTTGAATGTCATGAGGGTTTGAATGTCAGTGAGGGTTTGACTGTCATGAGGGTTTGACTGTCATGAGGCCTGATCGTCAGTGAGGGTTTGACCGTCATGAGGGTTTGACTGTCATGAGGGTTTGAATGTCATGGAGGGTTTGACTGTCATGAGGGCTTGACTGTCATGAGGGTTTGACTGTCATGAGGGTTTGAATGTCATGAGGGTTTGAATGTCATGAGGGTTTGACTGTCATGAGGGTTTGACTGTCATGAGGGTTTGACTGTCATGAGGGTTTGACTGTCATGAGGGTTTGAATGTCATGAGGGTTTGACTGTCATGAGGGTTTGAATGTCATGAGGGTTTGACTGTCATGAGGGTTTGACTGTCATGAGGGTTTGACTGTCATGAGGGTTTGGATTTCAATATGTCAGTAATTCCCCCTTTGCCTATTAACACTTGGTGGGTACTGTGTGTTTTCTGGTAGAAGTCTGGCCCAGTTGACTTTGTATGGCCCAGTTGACTTTGCATGGCCCAGTTGACTCTGTATGGCCCAGTTGACTTTGCATGGCCCAGTTGACTCAGCATGGCCCAGTTGACTCTGTATGGCCCAGTTGACTTTGCATGGCCCAGTTGACTTTGTATGGCCCAGTTGACTTTGTATGGCCCAGTTGACTTTGCATGGCCCAGTTGACTCAGCATGGCCCAGTTGACTTTGTATGGCCCAGTTGACTTTGCATGGCCCAGTTGACTTTGCATGGCCCAGTTGACTTTGCATGGCCCAGTTGACTTTGCATGGCCCAGTTGACTCAGCATGGCCCAGTTGACTCAGCATGGCCCAGTTGACTCAGCATGGCCCAGTTGACTCAGCATGGCCCAGTTCACTTTGCATGGCCCAGTTCACTTTGCATGGCCCAGTTGACTCAGCATGGCCCAGTTCACTTTGCATGGCCCAGTTCACTTTGCATGGCCGGGCTCCCGGGAGGGTGGACACCTCTCATTAGGAGGACCAATTGAATGGTCGAAAATGAGTAAACCCCACCCAACCGGGGAAACGGGTCGTGCTCAATGAACCCACCCACTAGACCAAACACCGCTCACTGCAAGGGGGGTGACGGAGAGCGGAGGGAAGGAGAGAATAGAGCTGTGTGTGTTCACTGTGTGAAGAAGCATGATGTAATTGTAAAGATATTTAAAGCCTTAGAATTCTGTTCTGAGTAGTGTGTTCTGTTAAGTCATAGGGTTGAGTCAAGCACACCAGGCCCTCCCCGGCCCTCCCCTCCGCTCCCCGGCCCTCCCCTTAGAGTACAAAAGGAAGATAAATAAACATAAATATGGGTTGTATTTACAATGGTGATTGTTCTTCACTGGTTGCCCTTTTCTTGTGACAACAGGTCACAAACCTCTCCCCTCCTTGCCCTCCCTCTCTGGCTCTCTGGCTCTCTCTCCCTGGCCTCCCTCCTTGCCCTCCCTCTCTCTCCCTGGCCTCCCTCCTTGCCCTCCCTCTCTCTCCCTGGCCTCCCTCCTTGCCCTCCCTCTCTCTCCCTGGCCTCCCTCCTTGCCCTCCCTCTCTGGCCCTCCCTCCCTGGCCTCCCCTCCTTGCCCTCCCCTCTCTGGCCCTCCCTCCTTGCCCTCCCCTCTCTGGGCCTCCTCCCTGGCCTCCCCTCCTTGCCCTCCCTCTCTGGCCCTCCCCTCTCTGGCCCTCCCTCTCTGGCCTCCCTCCTTGCCCTCCCTCTCTGGCCCTCCCTCTCTGGCCCACCCTCCCTGGCCTCCCTTCTGCTCTGACTCAGTGCTGCCACTTGCTGGTAATCTGATGGTATTGTAGATGATGGGGAGCTGTAGTACCATAGATGACCACTGGGTGGCAGTGCACTCTGGGCAACATGACAGAATGATCTTAAGTCTTGTTTGTAGGGTGGCTACAACTCTTCACCCTGGCAGGGTTTTCTTGATGGTTGAATTACTACATATGACACAGCCTCTCCTTTCCCCTCGTCTCTCCCTAACTTTCTTCCACACATTTGTTCTATCTGGCTGTGTAGAACAGCTAAGTAATCTCCACCCCATTTTTTTTAATGGAGCTGCTTTCATTGTTGATCTTTTTTGGAGGGTAACAAACCAACCAGCTGAGTGACTAGAGAGGATAACAAACCAACCAGCTGAGTGACTAGAGAGGATAACAAACCAACCAGCTGAGTGACTAGAGGATAACAAACCAACCAGCTGAGTGACTAGAGAGGATAACAAACCAACCAGCTGAGTGACTAGAGAGGATAACAAACCAACCAGCTGAGTGACTAGAGAGGATAACAAACCAACCAGCTGAGTGACTAGAGAGGGTAACAAACCAACCAGCTGAGTGACTAGAGAGGGTAACAAACCAACCAGCTGAGTGACTAGAGAGGGTAACAAACCAACCAGCTGAGTGACTAGAGAGGATAACAAACCAACCAGCTGAGTGACTAGAGAGGATAACAAACCAACCAGCTGAGTGACGAGAGAGGATAACAAACCAACCAGCTGAGTGACTAGAGAGGATAACAAACCAACCAGCTGAGTGACTAGAGAGGATAACAAACCAACCAGCTGAGTGACGAGAGAGGATAACAAACCAACCAGCTGAGTGACTAGAGAGGA
>NW_027009681.1:0-15000 GCF_036934945.1 Oncorhynchus masou masou
CACTACTGTAGACCAGGGCCCTATATACTGTACCAGGAACTACTGTAGACCAGGGCCCTATATCAGACGCTACAGTTGACCAAGGCCCTATTTAGTACACTACTGTAGACCAGGGCCCTATATAGTACACTACTGTAGACCAGGAACCTATAGTAGTATGCTACAGTTGACCAAGGCCCTATTTAGAACACTACTGTAGACCAGGGCCCTATATAATACACCAGGGCCCTATACTACTGTAGACCAGGGCCCTATATAGTACACTACTGCCAGGAACCTACTAGTTGACCAAGGCCCTATTTAGAACACTACTGTACAGGGCCCATACTGTAGACCAGGGCCCTATTAGTACGGTTGACCACTACTTACTGTTGACCAAGGCACTATTTGGTACACTACTGTTGACCAAGGCCCTATTTTGTACAGTACTGTTGACCAAGGCCCTATTTAGTACACTACTGTTGACCAGGGCCCTATTTGGTACACTACTGTAGACCAGGGCCCTATTTGGTACACTACTGTTGACCAGGGCCCTATTTGGACTACTGTAGACGAGGGGCCCTATTTGGTACACTACTGTTGACCAAGGCCCTATTTTGGTACACTACTGTTGACCAGGGCCCTATTTAGTACACTACTGTTGACCAAGGCCCTATTTAGAACACTACTGTAGACCAGGGCCCCTATATAGTACACTACTGTAGACCAGGGCCCTATATAGTACGCTACAGTTGACCAAGGCCCTATTTAGTGCACTACTGTAGACCAGGGCCCTATATAGTACACTACTGTAGACCAGGAACCTATATAGTATGCTACAGTTGACCAAGGCCCTATTTAGAACACTACTGTAGACCAGGGCCCTATATAATACACTACTGTAGACCAGGGCCCTATATAGTACGCTACAGTTGACCAAGGCCCTTTTTAGTACACTACTGTAGACCAGGGCCCTATTTGGTACACTACTGTTGACCAAGGCACTATTTGGTACACTACTGTTGACCAAGGCCCTATTTGTACAGTACTGTTGACCAAGGCCCTATTTAGTACACTACTGTTGACCAGGGCCCTATTTGGTACACTACTGTAGACCAGGGCCCTATTTGGTACACTACTGTTGACCAGGGCCCTATTTGGTACACTACTGTAGACGAGGGCCCTATTTGGTACACTACTGTTGACCAAGGCCCTATTTGGTACACTACTGTTGACCAGGGCCCTATTTAGTACACTACTGTTGACCAAGGCCCTATTTAGAACACTACTGTAGACCAGGGCCCTATATAGTACACTACTGTAGACCAGGGCCCTATATAGTGCGCTACAGTTGACCAAGGACCTTTTTAGTACACTACTGTAGACCAGGGCCCTTTTTAGTACACTACTGTAGACCAGGGCCCTATATAGTATGCTACAGTTGACCAAGGCCCTATTTAGAACACTACTGTAGACCAGGGCCCTATATAGTACACTACTGTAGAACAGTGGCCTATTTAGTACGCTACATTTGACCAAGGCCCTATTTAGTACACTACTGTAGACCAGGGCCCTATATAGTGCACTACTGTTGACTTGGTATTTTTTTAAATAAAACGCTGTACTCGCTTTTGAGGACATAACCTCAAGTACATAGTACAAATGTTGTGAAAATATAAAAATATTACAATATTATGTTTTTTTCCAATTCGACAAAAGTGGGAGAATAGGGATTAAAATGTACCCGCAATCAAATTTTAAATGACTTACTATAATATTTCACTATTATATAATACTATAATATTTCACCTTTCTTATAACCATAAAATAAATATGAAGCAAAATTTGACCCCATTTTATTTAAACTAACGACAAACTAACGATCTGCTACACGGTCACCTTTAATATGTCATCTCTCAGGTTCCTGAGAAGAGAAATTCAGAGGAGAAAAGAGCAAATCAATTCTTTGTCTGGATAGACCACTCCCTATGCAAATCTGGGGTGTGAAACCTGACACTTCAAGTCAGCTGATAGAGTGGAAACAGAGAGCAGAAAGATGGGTCTTTCTGGCATTATAAAGGCACTGGACCCTTCGACGTTCACAGAGCGCCCGGTCACAAACCGGTCCAGAACCGCTCGAAATCCCCTCTGGGCCCTAGGCAACAGTAATTCATCATAAAGTCAAGGGGTGCACCCTTATTCCTGAGGTGAACCCTCCTGTCCATCTGTCTGGTTGTCAGAGCCTGATTTGGAAAAGAACACATCTGTCTATGTAAGGTCCCAAAGTTGACAGTGCACGTCAGAGCAAAAACCAAGCCATGAAGTCGAAGGAATTAGGAATTGTCTGTAAAGCTCTGAGACAGGATTGTGTCGAGGCGCAGATCTGGAAAAGGGTTCCAAAGTATTTCTGCAGCATTGAAGGTCCTCAAGAACACAGTGGCCTCCATCATTCGTAAATGGAAGAAGTTTGGAACCACCAAGACTCTTCCTAGAGCTGGCCGCCGGTCCAAACTGAGCAGTCGGTGGAGAAGGGCCTTGGTCAAGGAGTTGATCAAGAACCCGATGGTCTCTCTGAGAGGAAACTTCTGCAAAGGAAATCTTTCTGGATCCACAGACTGTCTCCTCTTGGCCTTAACGAGGGGTTTGACTTGAAACCATTTTTATAGTTTCACTATATCCAAATTGTGTTTTTTTTATCCAACTGAATATTGTATGTGTATGTATATTATTGTATATTATTATTATATTGATCACTTACATTGAGTATGATCATATATTTTTATACATTGAATGTTAATATTGTAAACCTATGTTATGTATTTTTTTACCTCTTGTATCAGGAAGTGATGTCACTGAGTACTGCCCTGTCACGACATGGCCCTTCGTGGCTGCCCGCCTCTCTCACTCTCTCTCCACAGGTTTTACACTGGTCACAAATTCCTGGCAGAAACTCTCTCTTCGCTGCAATGGAGTACTGAGGGAGAGAGCCTATGTAGAACAAAGACATTCTTCTTGCCAATACTCCTAATCCCCAAAATTGGAGAATTAAACAATATTACTATTTTTTTGAGAACGAGGGAATGGTCCGCGGACACCTAAGGGACAGTCATGTCGAGTTTGTTTCATTTGGTGATCTCAAGGACAGGAAACACACATTACTGTGTCTTTGTACACTTCTTAGTTATGCTGTTTGCATCTGATGGTTGTATAAAATATATAGTAAATATGAATATGAACCTATTTGTGAGAAGATGTAATGTGATGTTGGCCTTCTAAACGAGATACTCATTTCCACGTTGAAATGGCTAAGAAATCTACAAACGAAAGAACAATTATTCAGGCTGCAGCTGTTTGAGTACTTTAGTCTGGCAAACGCATCCAATCTAAGAACATTTCCAAATCAACCTCTAAAGTAACCATTATAACAACCTACAACTCTGACAGACTTTGATCTCTGGTAGACAAACCAGAGGCTTTCTGTCGACTGACTATCCAGCAGACGGACCGGCGATCGCAGAGAGAGACAACAATGGCATACACTCGTAAATATGTAAATTGCAATTTATTTTCGAATTAGCGGCTGTTCATATTCAAAATATTAAAATTTCACGAGTGTAGTTATGAACTGTATTACAGTGAATCCTCTCTGAGTTTCCCGCTCTGGAACTGTCCCCACCTCTTTCCTTTGTCTACCAAGCCATCATAGCCCACTCGGGAGTTTTTCAGTGTGTCATATCAGTAACCAACGTATGACCTGTTGTGTGTGTGTTTATGTAATTCTGTGATTGATTTTAAAGTTCGTTAGTAAAAAAAAAGAATTAAGCCAATTTGTATATCGCTGATTCATGATATATGCTAGGGTGCGTGCAGATATCCAAGAGTTTGTGACATTCAGAATATGACTGGTAATATTACATTAATAAGTAAATGTAATCGATAAGATATGAAATTCGGGAAATAGATACTCTTTAACTATTTTTCCCGTGCTGCTCCGACTCCCTAGTTAATTAAAGTTACACGATTAGTTTAATTGCTTAATTAAATTACACATAGAGAATTGATTTGATAATATACAGTCTTCACATTTAATGATAGTCAACAGCCCCTATATATAGTACTTTCCACCCCACCTGGGATACGGATGCTTGATGGGCAGAAACGTTGTTACGAATAAATATCACCTGGGAGCAGCAGTGTGCAGCGTTGTCCTTTCTGTTCTCCACTCTGACAGAGTTCCTCTGTGGAGATGGGAGAATCTTCCAGAACGACAATCATCTCTGCAGCACTCCACCAATCAGGCCTTTATGGTAGAGTGACCAGACAGATGCCACTCCTTAGTAAAAGGCAAATGACAGCCCACTTGGAGTTTGTCAAAAGGCATCTAAAGAACTCAGACCATGAGAAACAAGATTTTCTGGTCTGATGAAATCAAGATTGAACTCTATGACCTGAATGCCAAGAGTCACGTCTGGAGGAAACATGGCACCATCCCTACGGTGAAGCATGGTGGTGGCAGCACCATGATGTTGGGATGTTTTTCAATGGCAGGGACTGGGAGAATAGAAATCCTGCTCCAGCGCACTCAGGACTTCAGATGAGGGCGAAGGTTTACCTTCCAACAGGACAACGACCCTAAGCACACAGCCAAGACAACGCGGGAGTGGCTTTGGGACAAGTTTCTGAATGTCCTTTAGAGCCCCAGCCAGAGCCCGGAATTGAACCCGTTCGAACATCTCTGAAAATAGCTGTGCAGCGACGCTCCCAATCCAACCTCAGCATGAGAGCATCTACAGAGAAGAATGGGAGAATGTGAGAAACTCCCCAAATACAGATGTGCCAAGCTTGTAGCATCAAACCCAATAAGACTCAAGGCTGTAATTGCTGCCAAAGGTGCTTCAACAAAGTACTGAGTAAAGGGTCTGAATACTTATGTAAATGTGATATTTCATTTTTTTTTTATAAACATTTGCACACATTTCTAAGAACCTGTTTTTGCTTTGCCATTATGGTGTATTGTGTGCAGATTGATGAGAAGAAAACAACAACAATGTAATACATTGTAGAATAAGGCTGTAACGTAACAAAATGTGGAAAGTGTCAAGGGGTCTGAAAACTTTCCAAATGCAGTGTATTTATTATGGCCATTGAAACGTTGTGAAATCAGATCCAACAATAATATTAGATTAGAAACCCGCAGCCTAAAAACAAAGGTGTCGTTGTACGCTGATGATTCATGTTATATTTTAAATCCACAGAGGATCTAGATACTTTTTCAATCCTCTCTGGATAAAAAACCAAGTGTACTATCTTTAAGCAATAAGGTCTGAGGAGGTGTGGTATATGGCCAATATACCACGGCTAGGGGCTGTTCTTAGGCACAACGCTACATGGTGTGCCTGAATACAGCCGTTAGCCGCGGTATATTGGCCATACACCACAAACTCCTTATTTCTATTATAAACTGGTTACCAAGGTAATTAGAGCAGTAAAAACAACTGTTTGTTCATACCCGTGGAATATGTTTTGTTTCAGCCAATCAGCATTCAGGACTCGAACCACCCAGTTTATAATTGGGTCACAAAAGAATATAACTTTTATATTACCGTGAAGTTTACCAATAAAATGGTCTGATGGGAATGTGGACAGACTCAGTATTCATATCCTGAAAGAAAGAAATGATCTCACTATAATACATTTTTATAGAAAGCTAAAAAATAAATAAGATCTTGCTACGATGGAAAACATCTTTGCTATCTGAGCAGCTAACCGATCGCTGCAACTGACCCAGTCCTACAGTAGTATAAACAGCCTCGTGTCTCTCCACCAACTGACCCAGTCCTACAGTATAATAAACAGCCTCGTGTCTCTCCACCAACTGACCCAGTCCTACCAACTACCCAGTCCTATAAATAAACAGCCTAGTATAAACAGTCCTACAGTATTATAAACAGCCTCATGTCTCTCCACCAACTGACCCAGTCCTACAGTATAATAAACAGCCTCGTGTCTCTCCACCAACTGACCCAGTCCTACAGTATAATAAACAGCCTCGTGTCTCTCCACCAACTGACCCAGTCCTACAGTATAATAAACAGCCTCATGTCTCTCCACCAACTGACCCAGTCCTACAGTATAATAAACAGCCTCGTGTCTCTCCACCAACTGACCCAGTCCTACAGTATAATAAACAGCCTCGTGTCTCTCCACCAACTGACCCAGTCCTACAGTATAATAAACAGCCTCGTGTCTCTCCACCAACTGACCCAGTCCTACAGTATAATAAACAGCCTCGTGTCTCTCCACCAACTGACCCAGTCCTACAGTATAATAAACCTCGTGTCTCTCCACCAACTGACCCAGTCCTACAGTATAATAAACAGCCTCGTGTCTCTCCACCAACTGACCCAGTCCTACAGTATAATAAACAGCCTCGTGTCTCTCCACCAACTGACCCAGTCCTACAGTATAATAAACAGCCTCGTATAATAAACAGCCTGTGTCTCTCCCCAGTCCTACAGTATAATAAACAGCCTCGTGTCTCTCCACCAACTGACCCAGTCCTACAGTATAATAAACAGCCTCGTGTCTCTCCACCAACTGACCCAGTCCTACAGTATAATAAACAGCCTCGTGTCTCTCCACCAACTGACCCAGTCCTACAGTATAATAAACAGCCTCGTGTCTCTCCACCAACTGACCCAGTCCTACAGTATAATAAACAGCCTCGTGTCTCTCCACCAACTGACCCAGTCCTACAGTATAATAAACAGCCTCGTGTCTCTCCACCAACTGACCCAGTCCTACAGTATAATAAACAGCCTCGTGTCTCTCCACCAACTGACCCAGTCCTACAGTATAATAAACAGCCTCTCTCTCCACCAACTGACCCAGTCCTACAGTATAATAAACAGCCTCGTGTCTCTCCACCAACTGACCCAGTCCTACAGTATAATAAACAGCCTCGTGTCTCTCCACCAACTGACCCAGTCCCTACAGTATATATAAACAGCCTCGTGTCTCTCCACCAACTGACCCAGTCCTACAGTATAATAAACAGCCTCGTGTCTCTCCACCAACTGACCCAGTCCTACAGTATAATAAACAGCCTCGTGTCTCTCCACCAACTGACCCACTGACCCAGTCCTACAGTATAATAAACAGCCTCATGTCTCTCCACCAACTGACCCAGTCCTACAGTATAATAAACAGCCTCGTGTCTCTCCACCAACTGACCCAGTCCTACAGTATAATAAACAGCCTAACCAACTGACCCAGTCCTACAGTATAATAAACAGCCTCGTGTCTCTCCACCAACTGACCCAGTCCTCAGTATAATAAACAGCCTCGTGTCTCTCTACCAACTGACCCAGTCCTACAGTATAATAAACAGCCTCGTGTCTCTCCACCAACTGACCCAGTCCTACAGTATTATAAACAGCCTCGTGTCTCTCCACCAACTGACCCAGTCCTACAGTATAATAAACAGCCTCGTGTCTCTCCACCAACTGACCCAGTCCTACAGTATAATAAACAGCCTCGTGTCTCTCCACCAACAGCCTGACCAACACCCAGTCCTACAGTATTAAACAGCCTACCAACTGACCCAGTCCTACCAGCCTCGTGTCTCTCCACCAACTGACCCAGTCCTACAGTATAATAAACAGCCTCGTGTCTCTCCACCAACTGACCCAGAGTCCTACAGTATAATAAACAGCCTCGTGTCTCTCCACCAACTGACCCAGTCCTACAGTATAATAAACAGCCTCGTGTCTCTCCACCAACTGACCCAGTCCTACAGTATAATAAACAGCCTCGTGTCTCTCCACCAACTGACCCAGTCCTACAGTATAATAAACAGCCAGTCTCTCCACCAACTGACCCAGTCCTACAGTATAATAAACAGCCTCGTGTCTCTCCACCAACTGACCCAGTCCTACAGTATAATAAACAGCCTCGTGTCTCTCCACCAACTGACCCAGTCCTACAGTATAATAAACAGCCTCGTGTCTCTCCACCAACTGACCCAGTCCTACAGTATAATAAACAGCCTCGTGTCTCTCCACCAACTGACCCAGTCCTACAGTATAATAAACAGCCTCGTGTCTCTCCACCAACTGACCCAGTCCTACAGTATAATAAACAGCCTCGTGTCTCTCCACCAACTGACCCAGTCCTACAGTATTATAAACAGCCTCGTGTCTCTCCACCAACTGACCCAGTCCTACAGTATAATAAACAGCCTCGTGTCTCTCCACCAACTGACCCAGTCCTACAGTATAATAAACAGCCTCGTGTCTCTCCACCAACTGACCCAGTCCTACAGTATAATAAACAGCCTCATGTCTCTCTACCAACTGACCCAGTCCTACAGTATTATAAACAGCCTCGTGTCTCTCCACCAACTGACCCAGTCCTACAGTATTATAAACAGCCTCATGTCTCTCCACCAACTGACCCAGTCCTACAGTATTATAAACAGCCTCATGTCTCTCTACCAACTGACCCAGTCCTACAGTATTATAAACAGCCTCATGTCTCTCCACCAACTGACCCAGTCCTACAGTATTATAAACAGCCTCGTGTCTCTCCACCAACTGAACCAGTCCTACAGTATTATAAACAAAATGTGTCTCTGAAACATCAACATCAACATTTTGTTCATAAAAAGTCATGTTTTTTTTTTTTTTTTTTACGAGAAAGAGGCTTGTTTACAAGTACTTTTGTTCCTGTAATTGATTATGGAGATTAGTATTATGTTAGTAAGGTTTTATTTATACGGCCTTATTGAGACAGCTTCCATTTTACTGTGTTTTGTTGATGGTGCCTAAGACCCGTGCAGATTTAGGGAAAAAAGCTTTACAGCTCTTTGCCCATTCTACTTTGGAATAAGATTCAAAAGGTCCAGGAGCTCATCCCTTTAAAGTAGTTTAAAGCTAGGTGTCACACTACGATGGAAAACGACGTGGGGGTTCTGTCAATGTGTTGACTTCTACTTACGCCACACTTTCCAAAACCACATTGCTGTTCAATACGTTGTCTGATGTATCCAGCTTGAGAAAAGCACCCTAATTGTTCCTGTAAGATGCTCTGGATAAGTGTGTCTGATAAAATGTAACCTGGTAAACAAAACAATACAAATAGATACGAATGAGTGATGTCTACAGTTTCTTGGAGACTTGACAGATGACTGAGTGATGTCCCCGGTTTCTTGGGGCCCTGACAGATGACTGAGTGATGTCCCCGGTTTCTTGGGGCCCTGACAGATGACTGAGTGATGTCCCCGGTTTCTTGGGGCCCTGACAGATGACTGAGTGATGTCCCCAGTTTCTTGGAGACCTGACAGAGATCCCACGTGTAAATGAAACATTGTCTGTTTAGTGTGAGTCTCATTAAAACACTGAAGCACAGCAGACTGAAACAACGACATACGAAGTCAAAGCCTAAACTAACTCTGTACTTCCCCAGTTCCAAACCTTTTTCTGGCTACAGTCGGGGGTTTCAAATCAAAATAATATTTTCTCTCTCGTCCCCTCATTCACACACTGTCAACCTCTAAATGTCTTTCCCAGATGAGGGCTATGCCAGACCTGTAACAATAGCCCTGGGTGGAGTAGCCCAGCTGTTTGCTGGTGTCTGCTGCACTGATTGCAACATAGAGACAGATAGAGGACTCTGAGATGGATATAACCTGTTTTACCATTATTTTAAGAGTGGGGATTTCTATGGGCTTGGGAGCAATCAGCCAACGAGCAGAGTATCTTCAAATTCAGTTGCCTAGGGTTTGCAATTGGCTTTAAGCTATATCACTGCCATCTAGTGGATACAATACAGGAATGACACACAGTATTTGGTTCAGGACTCAAGCACTGATTGTATCAGTAAGTCACCCAATATTTAGCTTTACGTTGTTTTCATACACAAAAGAAGAAGAAAATGTACTACTGTAAACTGCCCCTGCAGAGTCACAGACACCATAGTGGCACAGGTACAAAGATGAGTCCTCTATGTAACTCTATGGATTGCAACAGGTGATGGACAGCCTGGACGAAGCCATCCCTTACCAGATTAATTTACTTGTTTATTTGTCAGGAACTGTGTGTATCTAACGGAGACTATCTGTTGCACCAGAATTAGTGATAAGTAGTGAGATAATTTACCTCCATTTGCAGTACTTGGACTGCTATGTGGAACATCATACTCTCTAGTCAGTGCAAAAATGCAATACTCCATAAATATAGGAACTATGAAACTTGGTGGTTAAATATTTTTGCTCTCTGTGATTGTCTATCTGCCTAGTTCTCTCTCTCTCTGTGTCTCTCTGTCTATCTCTCTCTCTCTCTCTCTCACTCTCTCTATGTCTCTCTCTCCCTCTCTCTCTCTCTGTCTCTCTGTCTATCTCTCCCTCTCTCTCTCTGTCTCTCTCTCTCTCCCTCTCTCTCTCTCTGTCTCTCTCTCTCTCTGTCTCTCTCTCTCTCCCTCCCTCTCTCTCTCTCTCTCTCTCTCTCTCTCTCTCTCTGTCTCTCTCTCTCCCTCTCTCTCTCTGTCTCTCTCTCTCTCTGTCTCTCTCTCTCTCCCTCCCTCTCTCTCTCTCTGTCTCTCTCTCTCTCCCTCTCTCTCTCTCTGTCTCTCTCTCTCTCTGTCTCTCTCTCTCTCCCTCCCTCTCTCTCTCTCTGTCTCTCTCTCTCCCTCCCTCTCTCTCTCTCTGTCTCTCTCTCTCTCTACGTCTCTCTCTCTCTGTATCTTTCTCTCCATGTTTGTCTATCTGGCTAGGTCTCTCAACATCTCATTCTCTCTCTCTTTCTCTTCTGCTGAATCACTCTCTCCGGGTATTGGCATCAGTACAGGCCTTTGGAGAGGCCTCCTCAGAAAAGGGGGGAGGGGAAGACAAAGGGGGAAACTTGGACCAATATATTGTACATAAATAAATGCTCTGTCTAAAAAATAATGCTTTTCCCAAACAGACCCAAGGCTCTTGGAGCCCAGTGCCCCAAATCACTCCACCAATGACCCTTCTGGTCCCACTTTAAATTAAATGCAGCTTATGAAACCTTCATAAAGCCTTCATAAACACTACATAAATGTGTTCCAACTCGTCTATAGCATATGTCACGCTTTAAAAAAAGGGTTCATAAATGTGACGTAACAGTGTGACATTGTCACCAATGTCAAATGTGACATAACCCATTATGTTGAATATGACATAAACATGTGCTATATAAAGGGTGACATTTGGTGCTGCAGGATGACACACACTCTAAAGTCATGTTCGTCACGTGACACCAAGGCAACCCTTACCAAGGCAACACTTACCAAGGCAACACTTATCAAGGCAACACTTACCTTGATGAAAGACCCCCAAAATAAGTATATTTAGACAGGGGAGAACAACTGCCCTCCCCCACCTCCAACTGCCCTCCCCCTTTAGCTTTACGTTGTTTTCATACACAAAAGAAGAAGAAAATGTACTACTGTAAACTGCCCCTGCAGAGTCACAGACACCATAGTGGCACAGGTACAAAGATGAGTCCTCTATGTAACTCTATGGATGTACTACTGTAAACCCCCCCCACCTCCAACTGCCCCCCCCCCAACCTCCAACTGCCCCCCACCTCCAACTGGCCCCCCAACCTCCAACTGCCCCCCCCCACCTCCAACTGTCCCCCCACCTCCAACTGTCCCCCAACCTCCAACTGCCCCCCCCAACCTCCAACTGTCCCCCAACCTCCAACTGCCCCCCCACCTCCAACTGTCCCCCAACCTCCAACTGCCCCCCCCACCTCCAACTGTCCCCCAACCTCCAACTGCCCCCCACCTCCAACTGTCCCCCAACCTCCAACTGCCCCCCACCTCCAACTGTCCCCCAACCTCCAACTGCCCCCCCCGCCTCCAACTGCCCCCCCCCGCCTCCAACTGCCCCCCAACCTCCAACTGCCCCCCACAAACTCCAACTGCCACCCCCACCTCCAACTGCCCCCCCAACCTCCAACTGCCACCCCTCACCTCCAACTGCCCCCCCAACCTCCAACTGCCCTCCCCCACCTCCAACTGCCCCCCAACCTCCAACTGCCCACCGCCAACCCCAACTGCCCCCCCCAACTGCCCCCCACCTCCAACTGCCCCCCCAACTGCCCCCCCACCTCCAACTGTTCCGGAAGTTGGTCCCCACTTTGCTGCTATAACAGCCTCCACTCGTCTGGGAAGGCTTTCCACTCGTCTGTAAAGGGTTTCCACTCATCTGTGAAGGTTTTCCACTCGTCTGTGAAGGCTTTCCACTCGTCTGTGAAGGCTTTCCACTCGTCTGTGAAGGTTTTCCACTCGTCTGTGAAGGCTTTCCACTCGTCTGTGAAGGCTTTCCACTCGTCTGTGAAGGCTTTCCACTCGTCTGTGAAGGCTTTCCACTCGTCTGTGAAGGCTTTCCACTAGGTTTTGGAACATTGCAGCGGACCCTTGCTACCATTCAACCACAAGGACGTTAGTGCTGTTGCCTACTGATGTTGAGCGAATAGGCCTGGCTCCCTAAGGTGTTCGACGGGGTTGAGGTCAGGGCTCTGTGCAGGCCAGTCATGTTCTTTCTGTGTGGACCTCGTTTTCTTAAACCCCAGTCATAGACTGTTCTCTCTGCTAACACATGCCAAGATACTCGGACCATCCCACAGCACAACAACCTAACACATGCCAAGCGGTACCAGAGCGCCAAGTCTAGGTCCAAAAGACTTGTTAACAGCTTCTACCCTCCAAGCCATAAAACCCCTGAACAGCTAATCAAATGGCTACCCAGACTATTTGCCCACTACAGTCTTTTACGCTGCTGCTGCTCTCAGTTTATTATCTATATTGTATATCTCTATCTACAGTGGGGCAAAAAAAAAGTATTTAGTCAGCCACCAATTGTGCACCATAATTCGCAAATAAATTCATTGAAAATCCTACAATATGATTTTCTGGATATTTTTTTTCTTCTCATTTTGTCCGTCATAGTTGAAGTGTACCTATGGTGAAAATTAGAGGCCTCTCTCATCTTTTTAAGTGGGAGAACTTGCACAATTGGTGGCTGACTAAATTGTTTTTTCCCCCACTATATAGTATATCTACTTTAACTCTACCAACATACTGTATGTGACTCACCACCTGGATTCGGTCTTATGTAGCAACATACTAATTTCTGATTTTTACATTTGTATAAATGTAGCGACTCAGAGCTACAAAATGGTTTTTCATCCACAGAATTTGAGGAAACAATGGGGAAGTAATTCTGCTTTGAAAGTTGATAAACTTGTAAACTCACATTCAACGGATGTTGTACCTTTTAGCTTGAGACATGTAGCTAGCTAAGTAAACAATGAACCCAACTAGGTAAACAACATGTAAGATCACACACATCACGTCACACCACCAAACGTTAGCTAGGAGGCCAGCCAGCTAACGCTACACTTTAGCTTGAAATTAAACCACTTTCCGTCAATATTAGAAATGTGTAATATCTGAAAATGTAGTTAGCTAGACTAGCTAACCAGTATACATCATCATGTATGATGGACTTGTCTCCCTGTCACGGATTCACGCCACAAATGCCCTTAGTTTGAAGATGTAATCCGGACACTGGTGTTTTCTCCATCTCTGTAGCTATCGTACTCTAACGGGGCTGCAGGGTAGCCTAGTGGTTAGAGCGGTGGATTAGAAACCAGAAGGTTACAAGTTCAAATCCCCGCGCTGACAAGGTACAAATTTGACATTCTGCCCCTGAACAGGCAGTTTATCTGCTGTTCCTTGGCTGTCATTGAAAATAAGAATTTGTTCTTAACTGACTTGCCTAGTTAAATAAAGCTAAACTTTTTTATTATTATGATTTCAAAACTTGATCCTCCAGAAAGTGGAGAGCAAAACTTATGTAGCTCCACTACACGATAGATTTGAAAGACAGGTAATTGCTAATGTCAATAACTCACATTTCCACATCACGCATTTTCACATTTTATGTGTTTGTGTTCTGAGAAACAGATTCACTGGTGATTGGTTAGATAAGTTGGTCTATTCAGTGCTTAGGCGTGTGATTGGTTAGATAAGCTGGACTTACTGGTGTAGGTGTATTACTGGTACCAATAAAGCTACTGTCAGTGCTTAGGCGTGTGATTTAGGGCTGGGCGATATGGCTGAAAACCATATCTAAAAAACAAAACAAATTTATGGACGTGTCACAGCCTACTAGGAGTGGTGGGTTGGAATCAGGCACAGAGAGCAGGGTTTGGTAAATCGTCATTTATTGTCCGGGAAAAAGACGGTCACGCCGACATACAGGGTGCATATAACAGACCAGCCCAAACACAGGACCAAACAGTCCGGAGAACACAGGGTGCATATAACAGACCAGCCCAAACACAGGACCAAACAGTCCGGAGAACACAGGGTGCATATAACAGACCAGCCCAAACACAGGACCAAACAGTCCGGAGAATACAGGGCGCATATAACAGACCAGCCCAAACACAGGACCAAACAGTCCGGAGAATACAGGGTGCATATAACAGACCAGCCCAAACACAGGACCAAACAGTCCGGAGAATACACACATGAAACCACAACCAACAGAGTAGCAAAAGACAATCCCGCACAAAACAAGGGCAGGTCAAACTACTACCTATAGGGAAGCTAATTTAACCAAAATACACACAGGTGAAACTAATAAGACAAAACCAACAGACAAACGAAAAAGGGATCGGTAGGGTCACATATTACCTCAATTACCTCGACTAACCTGTGTCCCCGCACATTGACTCTGTACTGTAACACCTTGTATATAGACTCCACATTGACTCTGTACCGTAATACCCTGTATATAGTCTCCACATTGACTCTGTACCGTAATACCCTGTATATCGCCTCCACATTGACTCTGTACCGGTACCCCCTGTATATAGCCTCCACATTGACTCTGTACCGTAATACCCTGTATATAGTCTCCACATTGACTCTGTACCGTAACACCCTGTATATAGCCTCCACATTGACTCTGTACCGTAACAC
>NW_027009681.1:20000-41577 GCF_036934945.1 Oncorhynchus masou masou
ATAAGAGCCATGTTACAATTCCCATTAAGTGGGTTTGCCCTATATGTTTCTTTAGCCAGTTTCTCATCATATAGTCTCTGTTTCCTGATGACCGCAGTAAAACCCACCTCCCTTCCCAAACCTCTATCTGACCTGAATTACGAGATTATGTGGCTATCTCATCGTGTATTTTCTTCTTCACTTTGTCCAGCTGCGCAAATTTAAAGCAGATGTTTGTGATTAAGTTGAAGCAAGCTCTCTCTGCCAGGAAGGTGATACAACATAACATCTCTCTCCAAATGATGTTTTTGTTTTCAGGTGAAAGGGAGGGGACTCAGTCAGCACACCTTCGGACCGGCGTACTTCCTGCATCTACCGCTGTGATATATAAAAACCCGGCGCGCAGAACGGCAGCCGAAGTCCTCGTATAGTTTGACTGGTCTAGGCTACTGCTTGAACTGAGCATCATCTCGCTCTCTCTCTCTCTCTCTTTCTCTCTCTCTCTCTCTCTCCCTCCTGTCTACTATTCTAACTGGAAGGTTGGAAGAGTGTCGCCTGGCAACGCGGGTACAAGATACGGCTGAAAGGGAGAAGGTAGGACCGCTCCAAGTTTCCAGGCATTTTATTTCTTCTGTTGACACCGATATTTCTCTACTGAATGATTCTTTGACATTTTGACTATTTGAAATGTCACACTATCTTAGGTTACATACTTGCGTGGGATATTTTTTTTAAATAACACTGATGTTATTCAATTTTACGCATGGAACATTTTAAATCTTGGCCCATTCTAGTTGGCATACCGAAAAAATATACTTATCTAATGTCTCGGATTTGTATTGCTTTCATTTCAGATTAAATCCAGACTTCACATACAGCATTTGAGAAATCTGAAAAAGAAGAAAACATGAATGCTCCGCACTTTTCCATAGACTTGCTGCTGCTGTGCATATCTTGCGGAGCAAGTGTATTGGCAGCCAACTCTCCCACCGTGTCCTCGACGCTGCCAGCCACCAATTTCACCGACCTTGGCTCAGCGTTCAGCTATGGGGAAGCAGACTTCAAGAATATTACTCTGACCAGGAAGAAGCGTTATATTTCCCAAAACGACATGCTTGTCATTCTCGATTATCACAATAAAGTAAGAGGGAAAGTTTTCCCTCCGGCGTCCAATATGGAGTACATGGTAAGTGATTTATCTTCCAACTGTATCAATCCATTGCTCAATGTTTTAATGACGAATGACCATTCTGTTTTCCTGACTTCCCTGCCTTCACTTGCTGATATTGACGTGTATGTAATTGATAATTCCCCTATTGGTAACATCAGTGGTAAGCGCTATGATAAACTATACTTTACACGTTGGTGTAACAGTATAACTTTAGACCGCGCACCACCGCTAACTAAGCTAGCGTTTCACATCCGTTACATTGGCCTAATGGACTAGTTGCTCAAACCATTGAATGATAAATGTGTGTTGCTTAGTAATGAAAGAAGGTGACTGGTGACTCCAATTTGATGCTTGATGTGAGTGCAATTGTTCAACAATGACACCCTATTCCCTATGCAGTGCACTACTATAGCACCCTATTCTCTATGCAGTGCACTACTATAGCACCCTATTCTCTATATAGTGCACTACTATAGCACCCTATTCCCTATGCAGTGCACTACTATAGCACCCTATTCTCTATATAGTGCACTACTATAGCACCATATTCCCTATGCAGTGCACTACTATAGCACCCTATTCTCTATATAGTGCACTACTATAGCACCCTATTCCCTATGCAGTGCACTACTATAGCACCCTATTCCCTATATAGTGCACTATTATAGCACCCTATTCCCTATGCAGTGCACTACTATAGCACCCTATTCCCTATATAGTGCACTACTATAGCACCCTATTCCCTATGCAGTGCACTACTATAGCACCCTATTCTCTATATAGTGCACTACTATAGCACCCTATTCCCTATATAGTGCACTACTATAGCACCCTATTCTCTATATAGTGCACTACTATAGCACCCTATTCCCTATATAGTGCACTACTATAGCACCCTATTCTCTATATAGTGCACTACAATAGCACCCTATTCCCTATGCAGTGCACTACTATAGCACCCTATTCTCTATATAGTGCACTACTATAGCACCCTATTCCCTATATAGTGCCCTACTATAGCACCCTATTCTCTATATAGTGCACTACAATAGCACCCTATTCCCTATGCAGTGCACTACTATAGCACCCTATTCTCTATATAGTGCACTACTATAGCACCCTATTCCCTATATAGTGCCCTACTATAGCACCCTATTCCCTATATAGTGCACTACTATAGCACCCTATTCCCTATATAGTGCACTACTATAGCACCCTATTTCCTATATAGTGCACTATTATAGCACCCTATTCCCTATATAGTGCACAATTTTTGATTAGGGCACCCTATGACTTTGGTCAAAAGTAGTGCACTATATAGGGAATAGTGTGCCGTGTGGAACGTGGTCGCAGTGTAGTTCAGAGCAGGATGTTCAGTGACAAATGTCTCTTCTGGCCCAGCTGTTGACCACATTTCAGGGTTCAGGACCACCTAGAGCCTTGCTGGTAGAGCCCGGAGGGGGAAATGTAGTGCTCTTCAGTTATAGACGCTAGTAGTACCTCATAAAGACTAGACTGATGGGTTCACGTGGACCAAAGTTCTGTCCTAAATGAAATACAATGGGCCCTGGTCAAAAGAAGTGCACTGCAAAGGGAATAGTGTGCTATAGAAGTGCACTGCATAGAGAATAGGGTGCTATAGTAGTGCACTATATAGGAAATAGGGTGCTATAGTAGTGCACTATATAGGGAATAGGGTGCTATAGTAGTGCACTATATAGGGAATAGGGTGCTATAGTAGTGCACTATATAGGGAATAGGGTGCTATAGTAGTGCACTATATAGGGAATAGGGTGCTATAGTAGTGCACTATATAGGCAATAGGGTGCTATAGTAGTGCACTATATAGGGAATAGGGTGCTATAGTAGTGCACTATATAGGGAATAGGGTGCTATAGTAGTGCACTATATAGGGAATAGGGTGCTATAGTAGTGCACTATATAGGGAATAGGGTGCTATAGTAGTGCACTATATAGGGAATAGGGTGCTATTTGGTATCCAAGTGTCCATGTAGTGATGTAATGGGTTTGGTTGGATAAGTTCATGAATTAATGATGAATGGGTAGAAACACACGATAGCTGGTAGCTGGTAGCTGGTTGTATTTCATGGACAATGTCCAGTTTACAAGATAGGATTATGTCTTTAACGTGTATAATGGTGGTTCTGAGAATTGCAGGTTATTTGTGTTATTCCAGTCACAGTGAAGAGTGCATTGTTCCCAAATGAGGCTCCTGTAAAACAAATAAATGCTCCGATAATCCAACTATTGGCAGTGTATCGCTCTGAACAGGCCAGTTGCATAGGAACGATGATGGAACCATTGAGCGGAAGCCTCTTTCCATTCTCTAATGCAACATTCTGAATCGGAACCACATGAGAGAGTAGCCTGCAACGATCTAGGAGGTTGTCTCTCGTCCCAAACCCTGATCCAATTCTTCCTTGGCTCTGTGTTCCGTTGCAGCAGTACTGTAGAATAAATGAAGGATACCACGTTGCATTGTTGCATCATAACTCATGGAACATGGTTGCGTTGGAGTACTGGGAAGGCAGCAGAACAGTCTCGCGTAAATGAAATATCGTAAAGAGACCAATGCAGAGCTGGAAGAGTAATTCTGTTTTGTTTTTCTTTTAAGAAAGCCTACAGACGGTTTAGTTTAGAAACCTTTGTGAAAACAGAAAGGAAAACAAGGTTACACTGCTCACAGATGATTCATTACAACGTTCCATCAGGTAAACCATTTCTCAGGGCCTTACGACATGTCAATCTACTGTATAACAACCTTTAGTAGGGGGACATGGATTAGAGACAGGCTTTAGTAGGGGGACATGGATTAGAGACAGGCTTTAGTAGGGGGACATGGATTAGAGACAGGCTTTAGTAGGGGGACATGGATTAGAGACAGGCTTTAGTAGGGGAACATGGATTAGAGACAGGCTTTAGTAGGGGGACATGGATTAGAGACAGGCTTTAGTAGGGGGACATGGATTAGAGACAGGCTTTAGTAGGGGAACATGGATTAGAGACAGGCTTTAGTAGGGGGACATGGATTAGAGACAGGCTTTAGTAGGGGGACATGGATTAGAGACAGGCTTTAGTAGGGAAACATGGATTAGAGACAGGCTTTAGTAGAGGGACATGGATTAGAGACAGGCTTTAGTAGGGGAACATGGATTAGAGACAGGCTTTAGTAGGTGGACATGGATTAGAGACAGGCTTTAGTAGGGGGACATGGATTAGAGACAGGCTTTAGTAGGGGGACATGGATTAGAGACAGACTTTAGTAGGGGGACATGGATTAGAGACAGGCTTTAGTAGGGGAACATGGATTATAGACAACCTTAGTAGGGGAACATGGATTAGAGACAGGCTTTAATAGGGGGACATGGATTAGAGACAGGCTTTAGTAGGGGGACATGGATTAGAGACAGGCTTTAGTAGGGGGACATGGATTAGAGACAGGCTTTAGTAGAGGAACATGGATTATAGACAACCTTTAGTAGGGGAACATGGATTAGAGACATGCTTTAGTAGGGGAACATGGATTACAGACAGGCTTTAGTAGGGGAACATGGATTAGAGACAGGCTTTAGTAGGGGGACATGGATTAGAGACAGGCTTTAGTAGGGGGACATGGATTAGAGACAGGCTTTAGTAGGGGGACATGGATTAGAGACAGGCTTTAGTAGGGGGACATGGATTACAGACAGGCTTTAGTAGGGGAACATGGATTAGAGACAGGCTTTAGTAGGGGAACATGGATTAGAGACAACCTTTAGTAGGGGAACATGGATTAGAGACAGGCTTTAGTAGAGGGACATGGATTAGAGACAGGCTTTAGTAGGGGAACATGGATTAGAGACAGGCTTTAGTAGGGGGACATGGATTAGAGACAACCTTTAGTAGGGGAACATGGATTAGAGACAGGCTTTAGTAGGGGAACATGGATTAGAGACAGGCTTTAGTAGGAGAACATGGATTAGAGACAGGCTTTAGTAGGAGAACATGGATTATAGACAGTCTTTAGTAGGAGAACATGGATTAAAGACAGGCTTTAGTAGGAGAACATGGATTAGAGACAGGCTTTAGTAGGAGGACATGGATTAGAGGCAACCTTTAGTAGGGGGACATGGATTATAGACAGGCTTTAGTAGGAGAACATGGATTAGAGACAGGCTTTAGTAGGGGAACATGGATTAGAGACAGGCTTTAGTAGGGGAACATGGATTATAGACAGGCTTTAGTAGGAGAACATGGATTAGAGACAGGCTTTAGTAGGGGAACATGGATTATAGACATGCTTTAGTAGGAGAACATGGATTAGAGACAGGCTTTAGTAGGGGAACATGGATTATAGACAGGCTTTAGTAGGGGAACATGGATTATAGACAGGCTTTAGTAGGGGAACATGGATTAGAGACAGGCTTTAGTAGGGGGACATGGATTAGAGACAGGCTTTAGTAGGGGAACATGGATTAGAGACAGGCTTTAGTAGGAGAACATGGATTAGAGACAACCTTTAGTAGGGGAACATGGATTATAGACAACCTTTAGTAGGGGAACATGGATTAGAGACAACCTTTAGTAGGGGAACATGGATTAGAGACAGGCTTTAGTAGGGGGACATGGATTAGAGACAACCTTTAGTAGGGGGACATGGATTACAGACAGGCTTTAGTAGGGGACATGGATTAGAGACATGCTTTAGTAGGGGGACATGGATTAGAGACAACCTTTAGTAGGGGAACATGGATTAGAGACAGGCTTTAGTAGGGGAACATGGATTAGAGACAGGCTTTAGTAGGAGAACATGGATTATAGACAGTCTTTAGTAGGAGAACATGGATTAAAGACAGGCTTTAGTAGGAGAACATGGATTAGAGACAGGCTTTAGTAGGAGGACATGGATTAGAGGCAACCTTTAGTAGGGGGACATGGATTATAGACAGGCTTTAGTAGGGGAACATGGATTAGAGACAGGCTTTAGTAGGAGAACATGGATTAGAGACAGGCTTTAGTAGGAGAACATGGATTATAGACAGTCTTTAGTAGGAGAACATGGATTAAAGACAGGCTTTAGTAGGAGAACATGGATTAGAGACAGGCTTTAGTAGGAGGACATGGATTAGAGGCAACCTTTAGTAGGGGGACATGGATTATAGACAGGCTTTAGTAGGAGAACATGGATTAGAGACAGGCTTTAGTAGGGGAACATGGATTAGAGACAGGCTTTAGTAGGGGAACATGGATTATAGACAGGCTTTAGTAGGAGAACATGGATTAGAGACAGGCTTTAGTAGGGGAACATGGATTATAGACATGCTTTAGTAGGAGAACATGGATTAGAGACAGGCTTTAGTAGGGGAACATGGATTATAGACAGGCTTTAGTAGGGGAACATGGATTATAGACAGGCTTTAGTAGGGGAACATGGATTAGAGACAGGCTTTAGTAGGGGGACATGGATTAGAGACAGGCTTTAGTAGGGGAACATGGATTAGAGACAGGCTTTAGTAGGAGAACATGGATTAGAGACAACCTTTAGTAGGGGAACATGGATTATAGACAACCTTTAGTAGGGGAACATGGATTAGAGACAACCTTTAGTAGGGGAACATGGATTAGAGACAGGCTTTAGTAGGGGGACATGGATTAGAGACAACCTTTAGTAGGGGGACATGGATTAGAGACAGGCTTTAGTAGGAGAACATGGATTAGAGACAGGCTTTAGTAGGAGAACATGGATTATAGACAGTCTTTAGTAGGAGAACATGGATTAGAGACAGGCTTTAGTAGGGGAACATGGATTATAGACATGCTTTAGTAGGAGAACATGGATTAGAGACAGGCTTTAGTAGGAGAACATGGATTATAGACAGGCTTTAGTAGGGGAACATGGATTATAGACAGGCTTTAGTAGGGGAACATGGATTAGAGACAGGCTTTAGTAGGGGGACATGGATTAGAGACAGGCTTTAGTAGGGGAACATGGATTAGAGACAGGCTTTAGTAGAGAACATGGATTAGAGACAACCTTTAGTAGGGGAACATGGATTATAGACAACCTTTAGTAGGGGGACAAGGATTATAGACAGGCTTTAGTAGGGAACATGCATTACAGACAGGCTTTAGTAGAGGAACATGGATTAGAGACAAACTACATTGCAGTCCATGTTACTCACTTTTCTACATTTTCTTATGTTCTCTGTGTGTCTTTGTGTGTGCGTTTGTATGTGTGTGTGTGTATGTGTATGTTTCTACTTGTGTGTGTGTGTGTGTGTGCGTGTTTCTACGTGTGTAGACGTGGGACGAGACCCTGTCTAAATCAGCTGAGGACTGGGCCCACGCGTGTCTGTGGGAGCACGGACCTCGACACCTCCTCAGGTTCCTGGGCCAGAACCTCTCTGTCAGGACCCGGACGGTGAGTCACCTCTAACCTCTGACCCTTCACTGTTGACCCTAGGTGCTGACCCCAACTCAGTTTGGTGTATCACCCTCTAAAGGTTAAGGTTCAGGATGTCGGAGGGAGGGTGAACGGATCCTGGATCTCGTGACCCTGTATGTGTGCCAGATGGTGCCATATTACCTATTCAGTGCACTACTGTTGACCACAGCTCTATGGGGGATACATCTAATCAAATGTTATTGGTCACGAACACATGGTTAGCAGATGTTATTGCGAATGTAGTGAAATGCTTGTGCTTCTAGTTCCCGACAGTGCAGTAATATCTAACAAGTAATCTAACAAATTCACAACGACTACCTAATACACACAAATCTGAGTAAAGGAATGTAATTAAGAATATATAAATACTTGGATGAGGGATGTCAGAGCGGCATAGACTAAGATACAGTAGAATAGTATAGAATACAGTATATACATATGAGATGAGTAATACATAGACTAAGATACAGTAGTATAGTATAGAATACAGTATATACATATGAGATGAGTAATACATAGAATAAGATACAGTAGAATAGTGTAGAATACAGTATATACATAGACTGATATACAGTACAATAGTACAGAATACAGTAATACATAGACTAAGATACAGTAGAATAGTATAGAATACAGTAATACATAGACTAAGATACAGTAGTATAGTATAGAATACAGTATATACATAGACTAAGATACAGTAGAATAGTATAGAATACAGTATATACATATGAGATGAGTAATACATAGACTAAGATACAGTAGAATAGTATAGAATACAGTATATACATATGAGATGAGTAATACATAGAATAAGATACAGTAGAATAGTATAGAATACAGTATATACATATGAGATGAGTAATACATAGACTAAGATACAGTAGTATAGTATAGAATACAGTATATACATATGAGATGAGTAATACATAGAATAAGATACAGTAGAATAGTGTAGAATACAGTATATACATATGAGATGAGTAATACATAGACTAAGATACAGTAGTATAGTATAGAATACAGTATATACATATGAGATGAGTAATACATAGAATAAGATACAGTAGAATAGTATAGAATACAGTATTTACATATGAGATGAGTAATGTAAGATATGTAAACATTATTAAAGTGACCAATGATTTCAAGTCTGTATGTTGACAGCAGCCCCTCTGTGCTAGTGATGGCTGTTTAACAGTCTGATGGCCTTGAGACAGAAGCTGTTTTTCAGTCTCGGTCCCAGTTTTGGTGCACCTGTACTGACCTCGCCTTCTGGGGAAACGTAGGGGAGTGTTATTTGGGATGCAGGCAACGTCTCTGGCCTTCAATGAATCAGCTGTCCCTTTAGTACAGACCCTCCTCCTCCTGACTATCAGTCAATGAATCAGCTGTCCCGTTAGTACAGACCCTATACACAGACTATATACACAGGGTACCAGTACTGAGTAATGATAACTAGGCTATATACACAGAGTACCAGTTCTGAGTAATGGTAACTAGACTATATACACAGGGTACCAGTACTGAGTAATGATAACTAGACTATATACACAGGGTACCAATACTGAGTAATGATAACTAGGCTATATACACAGGGTACCAGTTCTGAGTAATGGTAACTAGACTATATACACAGGGTACCAGTACTGAGTAATGATAACTAGACTATATACACAGGGTACCAGTACTGAGTAATGATAACTAGACTATATACACAGGGTACCAGTACTGAGTAATGATAACTAGACTATATACACAGGGTACCAGTACTGAGTAATGATAACTAGACTATATACACAGGGTACCAGTACTGAGTAATGATAACTGGACTATATACACAGGGGTACCAGTACTGAGTAATGATAACCAGGCTATATACACAGGGCACCAGTACTGAGTAATGATAACTAGACTATATACACAGGGTACCAGTACTGAGTAATGATAACTAGACTATATACACAGGGTACCAGTACTGAGTAATGATAACTAGACTATATACACAGGGTACCAGTACTGAGTAATGATAACTAGACTATATACACAGGGTACCAGTACTGAATAATGATAACTAGACTGTATACACAGGGTACCAGTACTGAGTAATGATAACTAGACTATATACACAGGGTCCCAGTACTGAGTAATGATAACCAGGCTATATACACAGGGTCCCAGTACTGAGTAATGATAACTAGGCTATATACACAGGGCACCAGTACTGAGTAATGATAACTAGACTATATACACAGGGTACCAGTACTGAGTAATGATAACTAGACTGTATACACAGGGTACCAGTACTGAGTAATGATAACTAGACTATATACACAGGGTCCCAGTACTGAGTAATGATAACCAGGCTATATACACAGGGTACCAGTACTGAGTAATGATAACTAGGCTATATACACAGGGTCCCAGTACTGAGTCAATGATAACTTATGGTAGAAAAATTAACATTCCTGCAGTCAACATGCCAGTTCCAAGCTCCCTCAAAATTCGAGATATCTGTGGCATTGTGTTGTGTGACAAAACTGCACATTTTGGGGTGTCCTTTTATAGTCCCCAGCACAAGGTGCACCTGTGTAATGATCCTGTTTTTTGATAGGCCACATCTGTCAGGTGGATGGATTATCTTTGCAAAGTAGAAATTGTCACTTGTCCACACAATTTGAGCAAAATAATATTTTTAATGCGTATGAGACATTTCTGGGATGTTTTATTTCAGCTCATGAAATATGGGACCAACACTTTACATGTTTATGTTTATATTTTTGTTCAGTGTATTTAACTATTTAGCAGTCTTAATTTTTGGGGATAGGAGCTTTTTCAGGGTCCTGCTGGTTCCAGACTTATAGGGCCGGAGTCTTTGACAGTTTTTAGGGCCTTCCTCTGACACCGCCTGGTCCTGGATGGCAGGGAGCTTGGTCCCAGTAATGTACCGGGCCGTTTACACTACCCTCTGTAGCACCTTGGGGTCGAATGCCAAACAATTGCTTTGCCAAGCTGTGATCAAAATGCTCTCAGTAGTGCAGCTATAGAAGGGCCATGCCAAATCTTGGAGCCGTTGTCATGCCTTCTTAATTACTATGTCGGTTTGTGTGTGTGTGGACACAGAGGTCACTAACTTCCTCCCTATAGGCTGTCTCGTCATCGTCGGTGATCAGGCCTACCACGTTGTGACGTCAAAACGTTTTCATGGTGTTAGAGTCGTGAGTGGTCAGCCAGTCGTGGGGGAACAAGGATTACAGGAGGGGACTAAGCACGCACCCTTTAGGGGCTCCTGTGTTGAGGGTCAGCGTGGTGGATGTGTTGTTGCCTACTCTTACCACCTAGGGGGTGTGGTCAGTCAGGAAGTCCAGGATCCAGTTGCAGAGGGAGGTGTTCAGTCCCAGGGTCCTTAGCTTAGTGATGAGCTTCGTGGGTACTATGGTGTTGAACCGCTGAGCTGTAGTCAATGAATAGCATTCTCACATAGGTGTTCCTTTTGTCCAGGTGGGAAAGGATAGTGTGGAGTGCAATAGAGATTGCATCATCTGTGGATCTGTTGGGGCGGTATGTGAATTGGAGTGGGTCTAGGGTTTCTGGGATAATGGTGTCGTTGTGAGCCATGACCAGCCTTTCAAAGCACTTCATGGCTACAGACGTGAGTGCTACGGGTCTGTAGTCATTTAGGCAGGTTGCCTTTGTGTTCTTGGGCACAGGGACCATGATGGATCACACATCAATGATGTCGATGTGAGCCGTGACCAGCCTTTCAAACCATTTCATGGCTGTAGATGTGAGTGCTACGGGTCGGTAGTCATTTAGACAGGGGCTCTTGGGGCTCTTAGGGACAATGGTGGTCGGCTTTTTATTAAATGTAAGAGTGGGGCAAAAAGTCATTTCGTCGGCCACCAATTGTGCAAGTTCTCCCACTTAAAAAAGATGGGAGAGGCCTGTAATTTTCATCATAGGTACACTTCAACTATGACGGACAAAATGAGAGAAAAAATATCCAGAAAAATCACATTGTAGGATTTTATGAATTTATTTGCAAATTATGGTGGAAAATAACTATTTATGTATGTATTGTATGTATTACAGACAGGGTCAGGGAATGGCTGGGAAATATCAGTGAAATGTCATTTCATCAGACCACTTCCATATTGAGCGCATCACTAGTACTTCCTGTTTGAGTTTTTTCTTTGTAATCAGAAGGGAGGAGTTATGTTCAGATTTGCCAAAGGGAGGGCGAGGGAGAGATTTGTCAAAGGGAGGGCGAGAGATTTGTAATCGTCTCTGTGTCCCTGTACAGCTGGCTGAGTGAGGTCTTATATCCCTATACAGCTGGCTGAGTGAGGTCTTATATCCCTGTACAGCTGGCTGAGTGAGGTCTTATATCCCTATACAGCTGGCTGAGTGAGGGTCTTATATCCCTATACAGCTGGCTGAGTGAGGTCTTATATCTCTATACAGATGGCTGAGTGAGGTCTTAGTATCAGCATCGGGTTGTGATTAGAAATAGACAGCTATAAGAAACCTAGTATTCTATCTCCGGCGAGCAAAACCTCCAGACTTCCTTAATATTATAGATGGCACACCAGCTGCTCTTAACAGAGAGACACACCCCATCCCCCTTAGTCTTACTTGAAGCTGTCGTCCGGTCTAGACGATGACAACCCCACAAGATATATAGACACACCCCTCCCCTTAGCCTTACTCGAGGCTGTCGTCCGGTCTAGACGATGACAACCCCACAGTATATAGAGACACACCCTCCCCCTGAGCCTCCGAGGCTGTCGTCCGGCTCCACGATGACAACCCCACAAGATATATAGAGACACACCCCACCCCTTAGCCTCCGAGGCTGTCGTCCGGTCTAGACGATGACAACCCCACAAGATATATAGAGACACACCCTCCCCTTTAGCCTTACTCGAGGCTGTCGTCCGGTCTAGACGATGACAACCCCACAAGATATAGAGACACACCCTCCCCTTAGCCTTACTCGAGGCTGTCGTCCGGTCTAGACAATGACAACCCCACAAGATATATAGAGACACACCCTCCCCTGAGCCTTACTCGAGGCTGTCGTCCGGTCTAGACGATGACAACCCCACAAGATATATAGAGACACACCCTCCCCTGAGCCTTACTCGAGGCTGTCGTCCGGGTCTAGACGATGACAACCCCACAAGATATATAGAGACACACCCTCCCCCCTGAGCCTACTGAGGCTGTCCTCCGGTCTAGACGATGACAACCCCACAAGATATATAGAGACAACCCTCCCCCTTAGCCTTACTCGAGGCTGTCGTCCGGTCTAGACGATGACAACCCCACAAGATATATAGAGACACACCCCTCCCCCTTAGCCTTACTTCGAGGCTGTCGGTCCGGTCTAGACGATGACAACCCCACAAGATATATAGAGACACACCCCTCCCCCTTAGCCTTACTCGAGGCTGTCGTCCGGTCTAGACGATGACAACCCCACAAGATATATAGAGACACACCCTCCCTGAGCCTTACTTGATGCTGTCAGTCTTGTCTACCGATGACAACCCCACAAGATATATAGAGACACACCCCTCCCCCTTAGCCTTACCAGGCTGCCGTCCTGCCTAGACGATGACAACCCCACAAGATATATAGAGACACAGCCCTCCCCCTTGAGCTTCTCCACTCGAGGCCAAGGTCGGCCCCGGTCTGAGACGATGAGCCAAATCCCCACGCATATATAGTATACATGTCCTTGTTCAGCCAAGACTCATAGAAGTATAGAATATGCCACCATTCTCTTCTGGTCCAACTGATAGATACAATAGGAGTTCACATCCACTTATTCTCCAGTAACTGCACATTCGCAAACAGAACAGAAGTTAATGGTGCCTCTGATGTCCAGTAGCTGTTTTCAGTCAGGAAATACAGAGACATTATACAGGTAAAACAGAGTGCCCATAAAATGGTCGCTATCTATTGCAGCGCCTCAATGCCTAGTCAAGGTCTGTCTGTCTGTCTGTCTGTCTGTCTGTCTGTCTGTCTGTCTGTCTGTCTGTCTGTCTGTCTTCTGTCTGTCTCTGTCCTCAATACTAATCTGTCTGTCTATCTGTCTGTGTCTGTCTGTCTGTCTCTGTCCTCAGTACTAATCCTGTCTGTCTCTGTCCTCAGTACTAATTTGTCTGTTCCTGTCCTCAATACTAAAATCTGTCTGTCTATCTGTCTGTCTCACCTGTCTCTGTCCTTCAGTACTAATCTGTCTGTCTCTGTCCTCAGTACTTGAAATCTGTCTGTCCCCAGTACTAATCTGTCTGTCTCACTGTCCCTAGTCTTAATCTTTGTCTCTGTCCTCAGTACTAATCTGTCTGTCTCTGTCCTCAGTACTAATCAAATCAAATGTTATTTGTCAAATCAAATTTTATTTGTCACATACACATGGTTAGCAGATGTTAATGCGGTGTAGCTAAATGTTGTGCTTCTAGTTCCTTTAATAAATGCACATTTTGGCAAGTAATCTAACCTAACGATTTCACACAACAACTTTACCTTATACACACAAGTCTAAAGGAATGAATAAGAATATGTACATATAAATATATGAATGAGCAATGGCCGAACGGCTTAGGCAAGATGCAGTAGATGGTATAGAGTACAGTATATACATATGAGATGAGTAATGTAGGGTATGTAAACATTATATAAAGTGGCATTGTTTAAAGTGGCTAGTGATATATTTATTACATACAATTTTTCATTATTAAAATGGCTGGAGTTGAGTCAGTATGTTGGCAGCAGCCACTCAATGTTAGTGGTGGCTGTTTAACAGTCTGATGGCCTTGAGATAGAAGCTATTTTTCAGTCTCTCGGTCCCAGCTTCGATGCACCTGTTCTGACCTCGCCTTCTGGATGATA
The DNA here is from genome assembly GCF_036934945.1 of Oncorhynchus masou masou. Taxonomy (NCBI): domain Eukaryota; kingdom Metazoa; phylum Chordata; class Actinopteri; order Salmoniformes; family Salmonidae; genus Oncorhynchus; species Oncorhynchus masou. Next base: position 34,496 of record NW_027009681.1, read on the forward strand.
GCGGGGTGAACAGGCAGTGGCTCGGGTGGTTGATGTCCTTGATGATCATTTTGGCCTTCTTGTGACATCGAGTGGTGTAGGTGTCCTGGAGGGCAGGTAAGTTGCCCCCGGTGATGCGTTGTGCAGACCTCACTACCCTCTGGAGAGCTGAAAGGTTGTGGGCGGAGCAGTTGCCGTACCAGGCGGTGATACAGCCCGACAGGATGCTCTCGATTGTGCATCTGTAGAAGTTTGTGAGTGTTTTTGGTGATAAGCTGAATTTCTTTAGCCTCCTGAGGTTGAAGAGGCGCTGCTGTGCCTTCTTCACCACTCTGTCTGTGTGGGTGGACCATTTCAGTTTGTCCTTGATGTGTACACCGAGAAACTTAAAACTTACTACCCTCTCCACTACTGTCCCGTCGATGTCTATAGGGGGTGTTCCCTCTGCTGTTTCCTGAAGTCCACAATCATCTCCTTTGTTTTGTTGACATTGAGTGTGAGGTTATTTTCCTGACACCACACTCCGAGGGCCCTCACCTCCTCCCTGTAGGCCGTCTCGTCGTTGTTGGTAATCAAGCCTACCACTGTTGTGTCGTCTGCAAACTTGATGATTGAGTTGGAGGCGTGCGTGGTGTGCACAGGGAGTACAGGAGAGGGCTCAGGAACGCACCCATGTGGGGACCCAGTGTGAGGACTCCAGCTGGGTGGAGATGTTGTTCCCTACCCTCACACCTGTCTCTGTCCTCAGTACTAATCTGTCTGTCTGTCCTCAGTACTCTTCTGTCCTCTGTCCTCAATCCTCTCAGTCAGGCAGTCCAGGACCCAGTTTAACAGGGCGGAGTCGAGACCCAGGTCAGAGCTGTGAAGCCAGCATTCTCATAGCTATTCCTCTTGTCCAGATGGGTTAGGCAGTGCAAATGCGATGCTGTCTTTTGACCTCCATTAAGCAGTAAACAAATTGGGGGTCTAAAATTATCCAATTAGGGTGAGGTAATGTCCTGACTAGTCTCTCAAAGCACTTCATGATGACAGAAGTGAGTGCTATGGGGCGGTAGTCATTTAGCTCAGTTTACCTTAACTTTCTTTGGGACAGGAACAAATGGCTTTGCCCTCCTTGAAGCATGTGGGGACAGCAGACTGGATAAGGATTGATTGAAATATGTCTGTAAACACACCAGCCAGCTGGTCTGCACATGCTTTGAGGACGCGGCTGGGGATGCCGTCTGGGCCTGCATCCTTGCGAGTGTTAACACTTTTAAATGTTTTACCAACATTACCAACATGTTTTACCAACATTTACTAAATGTTGGTAGCAGGCCGTGTCAGTGGCACTGTATTGTCCTCAAAGCGAGCGAAGAAGTTGTTTAGTCTGTCTGGGAGCAAGACATCGGGGTCCGCGACTGGGCTGGTTTTCCTTATGTAGTCTGTGATTGACTGTAGACCCTGCCACATACCTCTTGTGTCTGAGCCGTTGAATTGCGACTCTACTTTGTCTCTACACTGACGCTTAGCTTGTTTGATTACCTTGCGGAGGGAACAGCTACACTGTTTTGTATTCGGTCATGTTTCCGGTCACCTTGCCCTGATTAAAAGCAGTTGCTTGCGCTTTCAGTTTTGTGCAAATGCCGTCATCAATCCACGGTTGTACTAATCTGTCTGTCTCTGTCCTCAGTACTAATCTGTCTGTCTCTGTCCTCAGTACTAAACCTATCTGTCTCTGTCCTCAGTACTAATCTGTCTGTCCTCCTCATCTAACCTGTCTGTCCTCAGTGCTAATCTGTCTGTCTCGTCCTCAGTACTAACCAGTCTGTGTCATCCTCAATTACTAATCTATGTCTGTCCTCAACTAATCTGTCTGTCCTGTCAGTACTAACCAGTCTGTCTCTGTCCTCAGTACTAATCTGTCTGTGTCTATCCTCAGATACTAACCTGTCTGTATCTGTTCATTTTATATCTTGTCCTCAGTACTACCATTTATCTCTCCAGTTAGTGAAGCTGTCTCTGGCATGATGAAGTATCTGGACTAATCTGTCTTTATCCTCGGGACTGCAACCCCAGATGCCCCCTGAAAGTCTGTCTGTCTCTGTATGTACACATCTGTCTCTGTCCTCAGTACTAATCTGTCTGTCTCTGTCCTCAGTACTAATCTGTCTGTCTCTGTCCTCAGTACTAATCAGTCTGTCTCTGTCCTCAGTACTAATCTGTCTGTCCTCAGTACTAATCTGTCTGTCCTCAGTACTAATCTGTCTGTCTCTGTCCTCAGCTACCGCTCTATTCTCCAGTTAGTGAAGCCCTGGCATGATGAAGTGAAGGACTATGTGTTCCCTTACCCCCGGGACTGCAACCCCAGATGCCCCCTTAAATGCTACGGACCCATGTGTACACATTATACACAGGTAAGAGGACAGTCAAGGAAAAGTCATAATGTTGTATGGGCAGAATACATTAACTTAAGATTCACATGCTTGACTTGAAGTGTAGTGCAAATCTCCCATTGACATCAATGCTTGATTGATAAATTAACTTAAGATTCACATGCTTGACTTGAAGTGTAGTGCAAATCTCCCATTGACATCAATGCTTGATTGGAAAAGTTGAATTTGAACCTGTCATTTTGATGATAGTGGTATGGATGATCTTTGGATAATTGATGATCCCTACTGTCTCTCTACTTTACAGATGGTTTGGGCCACAACAAACAAAGTTGGCTGTGCTGTACACACCTGTCACAATATGAACGTGTGGGGGAACGTGTGGAAACGGACAACATTCTTAGTGTGTAACTATTCATCTAAGTAAGTAGACGGTAATAGAATGCAAAAACTTTTCTCCAACTTAAACCCCCTTTTGACATTTCAGGAAGTAGGAATACAGTATCTTTAGGAAAAGTCTTTGTTTTTCACATCAACTTCTATGCTGTTGACCTGTTACTTTTCAACAGTGGTAAACTGGTAGTTCTGATCATGCTAATACTCAACCTGCCGGTTTGGCAACCGCACCGGTTCATCTCCTTCCATTGGAGCTTGAGCTTCAGCACAAAGCTGAATATACATCCCAGGTACCAGGTCCATTCCAACTCCTCCAGAACCTCAGAGAAGTCCAGAATCATTTCTCTCTTCCTGTATTCCGTGATCGAAGGCCTTGCCGTTTCATAACCCGTTGGGAATTCTGACTGACTTGTGACCTCATAATACAACCAGCTGACATGTTTTTAAATCACCACCGGCTTCCACACTGAAGAACACATGTGTTGGTGTCTTAGGATATGTGCAGTTGTGTTTTATAAAAGCCCCTCAATCAAGAGAAGCATTTTCCTTCCACAGGGACAACTGTGGCCACTATCGTTGTAGCCACTCACAGGCTTACTGAAATGAAGAAAACGATGTCACCCAAAATATGTGAACATTTTTACCGTTATCTCTCTGGCTAGCTTTCACATTCCCTAAATACATTCCCTATAAGATAGTTATATAGTTTATATGCTATCTTATAGCTGAATCCCAGACCACTCCGTGCCCGTATTAACTCTGTGTCTGTCTGTCTTGTGTTTTCCAGAGGGAACTGGATCGGAGAGGCACCCTACAAAGTAGGCGTCCCGTGCTCCGCCTGTCCCCCGAGCTACGGAGGCTCCTGTTCCAACAACATGTGCTTCCCAGCCCTCAACACAAACTATCTGCAGTGGTTCAAATAGAGAGTCTCTGTCCAGACTAAGGCTGCGTACCAAATCACACCCTATTCCCTATTGCCATTTGGTGCTAACATGCTGACCCCGACCCCAACACAGAGACTTTCCCCTTGAAGCATTTGCACAACATTTGTGGAAAACACACTTATTTAAGATTAAAGCATACATTTATAATAATGTGTACATAGAATTCATGTTTTTTTTATTTTACATATTTTACAGATTATTATTATTTTTTTTTAAATGATTATCATATGATGAATTAGATTGATTGATTGATAGTCGGATGATAATCTCTGAAGTATGTTTCCTGCCAGTGTTCCAGTATACTGGGTTTACCGTTGGTCATGTACCCATAGAATGTGGACACGCATGGATGTGCCTCACGGTGGGCCAAATGGATACAAGTTATTGACATTTCAACACTACAGTAGCAAAAGCAGAACTAGTTTTTAAAAGTGATTGTTAACTAACTTTCACATATTTTTTATTGGGGGGGGTTTCTTAGCTAATCATCATAACTGTGGAGAGAAATACATTCATTTATGTATTGTTAATTAGGGCTCGATTCAATCTGTACCAATTCTATGGCGTAATAGACATTTAAAGGCAATGTGAGCAGAGTTTATTTTTTTAAACCAGGCAAGTCAGTTAAGAACAAATTCTTATTTTCAATGACTGCCTAGGAACAGTGGGTTAACTGCCTGTTCAGGGGCAGAATGATAGATTTGTACCTTGTCAGCTCGGGGATTTGAACTGGCAAACTTCTGGTTACTAGTCCAACACTCTAACCACTAGGCTACCCTGCCAACCCGGAGTGAGCAGAGACCGCGTTCACGGTAAACACTGCATATGTCGGCTCAATCAGAAATTATCTTTAAAGTTCAATCGCCAAGTAACTCTGAACTTTGGTGATTCAGATTGAATCGACCCCTTAGCCACCGCAAATCTCTCTTAGCTAGCAAACGCAACGCTGTGTCCTAAACTGCACTGTGTCTCCAGCGATGCTTCGTTTTTTGTCTGTTATAGTGTGCTGCGTTATAACACACCTTGCAATGAATCCCAGCATGTGTCAATGGTGCTGAAGGCATTGCACACAATGTGTAGCTTATGCCTTGTCATGGTCAAAAGAACATGGACTCAGGTCTCAGACCTCAACAAACATGAAGCACTCAACCACTAGGCTACCAAGCCACATAGCAACTGAAGCTTACCCAACAGCCTGCCAAGCCACATAGCAACTGAAGCTAACCCAACAGCCTACCAAGCCACATAGCAACTGAAGCTAACCCAACAGCCTACAGAGCCACATAGCAACTGAAGCTAACCCAACAGCCTACCAAGCCACATAGCAACTGAAGCTAACCCAACAGCCTACAGAGCCACATAGCAACTGAAGCTAACCCAACAGCCTACCAAGCCACATTGCAACTGAAGCTAACCCAACAGCCTACAGAGCCACATAGCAACTGAAGCTAACCCAACAGCCTACCAATCCACATAGCAACTCAAGCTAACCCAACAGCCTACAGAGCCACATAGCAACTGAAGCTAACCCAACAGCCTACCAAGCCACATAGCAACTGAAGCTAACCCAACAGCCTACCAAGCCACATAGCAACTACAGCTAACCCAACATTCTACCAAGCCACATAACAACTGAAGCTAAACAACAGCCTACCAAGCCACATAGCAACTACAGCTAACCCAACAGCCTACCAAGCCACATAGCAACTGAAGCTAACCCAACAGCCTACCAAGCCACATAGCAACTGAAGCTAACCCAACAGCCTACAGAGCCACATGGCAACTGAAGCTAACCCAACCAGTAGGTTACCAAGCCACATAGCAACTACAGCTAACCCAACAGCCTACCAAGCCACATAGCAACAACAGCTAACCCAACCAGTAGGTTACCAAGCCACATAGCAACTACAGCTAACCCAACAGACTACCAAGCCACATAGCAACTACAGCTAACCCAACAGACTACCAAGCCACATAGCAACTACAGCTAACCCAACAGACTACCAAACCACATAGCAACTACAGCTAACCCAACAGACTACCAAACCACATAGCAACTACAGCTAACCCAACAGACTACCAAGCCACATAGCAACTACAGCTAACCCAACAGACTACCAAGCCACATAGCAACTACAGCTAACCCAACAGACTACCAAACCACATAGCAACTACAGCTAACCCAACAGACTACCAAGCCACATAGCAACTACAGCTAACCCAACAGACTACCAAACAACATAGCAACTACAGCTAACCCAACAGACTACCAAACCACATAGCAACTACAGCTAACCCAACAGACTACCAAACCACATAGCAACTACAGCTAACCCAACAGACTCTGAGCATACAGAAGGCTCAGTGGAAAGTGTATACCATGGGACAGATGGACAGTATTGCATTGAAAGGATCCAGGTATGTCCTTATAGCATGGGTTTTGGTCGATGGCTTTGATTCTGTTGTTGTGTCATGTTGTATAATGTTCACTGAACTGTTTTCGGTTCTTAGATGGAAAACCACTCCATAGAACCTCATACCCAAAACATCAATATCCTCACACTACATTCATACTGTTGCTAAGTTATATTCCAGAAATATTTAATTAAAGGATGTTTTTTTTTAATTGTTTTGTAAAATAAACTTTATATAAATGTGGAATTATTTCCAATTGCATACTGGTTTTGATTGAGGTAACACATTCAGATAACATTACAAAATACCTTGTATTGTTTCCTCCAATTTAGTGTGGTCGATTTGGTAATATAGTATGGTCTGTATGGTAATTTAGTATGGTCTGTATGGTCATTTAGTATGGTCTGTATGGTAATTTAGTATGGTCTGTATGGTAATTTAGTATGGTCTGTATGGTAATTTAGTATGGTCTGTATGGTAATTTAGTATGGTCTGTATGGTAATTTAGTATGGTCTGTATGGTAATTTAATATGGTCTGTATGGTAATTTAGTATGGTCTGTATGGTAATTTAGTATGGTCTGTATGGTAATTTAGTATGGTCTGTATGGTAATTTAGTATGGTCTGTATGGTAATTTAGTATGGTCTGTATGGTAATTTAGTATGGTCTGTATGGTAATTTAGTATGGTCTGTATGGTAATTTAGTATGGTCTGTATGGTAATTTAGTATGGTCTGTATGGTAATTTAGTATGGTCTGTATGGTAATTTAATATGGTCTGTATGGTAATTTAGTATGGTCTGTATGGTAATTTAGTATGGTCTGTATGGTAATTTAGTATGGTCTGTATGGTAATTTAGTATGGTCTGTATGGTAATTTAGTATGGTCTGTATGGTAATTTAGTATGGTCTGTATGGTAATATAGTATGGTCTGTATGGTCATTTAGTATGGTCTGTATGGTAATATAGTATGGT
>NW_027009682.1:2500-7500 GCF_036934945.1 Oncorhynchus masou masou
GGAGGAGGAGTTATGGTAGACCTACAGGAGGAAGAGGAGGAGTTATGGTAGACCTACAGGAGGAGGAGTTATGGTAGACCTACAGGAGGAGGAGGAAGAGTTATGGTAGACCTACAGGAGGAGGAAGAGGAGGAGTAATAGTAGACCGACAGGAGGAGGAGGGGAGGAGTTATGGCAGACCTACGGGATGGGGGTTATGGTAGACTTACAGGAGGAGGAGGGGAGGAGTTATGGTAGACTTGCAGGAGGGGGAGAAGTTATGGTAGACCTACGGGAGGAGTTATGGTAGACTTACAGGAGGAGGAGGGGGAGGAGTTATGGTAGACTTTACAGGAGGAGGAGTGGGAGGAGTTATGGTAGACTTACAGGAGGAGGAGTGGGAGGAGTTATGGTAGACTTACAGGAGGGGAGGAGTTATGGTAGACTTTACAGGAGGAGGAGTGGGAGGAGTTATGGTAGACTTACAGGAGGAGGAGTGGGAGGAGTTATGGTAGACTTACAGGAGGAGGAGGGGGAGGAGTTATGTCAGACCTACAGGAGGGGGAGGGGGAGGAGTCATGTCAGACCTACAGGAGGAGGAGGGGGAGGAGTTATGGCAGACCTACAGGAGGGGGAGGGGGAGGAGTTATGGTAGACTTACAGGAGGAGGACGGGGAGGAGTTATGGTAGACTTACAGGAGGAGGAGGGGGAGGAGTTATGGTAGACTTACAGGAGGAGGAGGGGGAGGAGTTATGTCAGACCTACAGGAGGAGGAGGGGAGGAGTTATGTCAGACCTACAGGAGGAGGGGGAGGAGTTATGGCAGACTTACAGGGGGAGGGGGAGGAGTTATGGCAGACCTAGGGGGATGGGGGTTTACAGAGAAATGCTTACTACAGATTCATACAGTTCTACTGGGAACCATATTTACCATGACACAAGGAACAGGAAAGGGATAAGTATGCTCTCTGCTTCCTCGAACCCCCCTTCCTCTACCGCTGGCTGAGGAGAGATGGATGGAGGAGACAGAGAGAGAGACAGAGAGAGAGACAGAGAGAGCGAGACAGAGAGAGGGAGACAGAGGGAGAGAGAGGGAGACAGAGAGAGACAGAGAGAGAGAGACAGAGAGAGAGACAGAGAGAGAGACAGAGAGAGAGAGAGACAGAGAGAGAGAGACAGAGAGAGAGAGACAGAGAGAGAGAGACAGAGAGAGAGAGACAGAGAGAGAGAGACAGAGAGAGAGAGACAGAGAGAGAGAGAGAGAGAGAGACAGAGAGAGAGACAGAGAGAGAGAGAGAGAGACAGAGAGAGAGACAGAGACAGAGAGAGAGACAGAGAGAGAGACAGAGAGAGAGACAGAGAGAGAGAGACAGAGAGAGAGAGAGGGAGACAGAGAGAGAGACAGAGAGGGAGACGGAGAGGGAGACAGAGGGAGACGGAGAGAGAGACGGAAAGAGAGACAGAGAGAGAGAGAGAGAGAGAGAGAGAGAGAGAGAGAGAGAGAGAGAGAGAGAGAGAGAGAGACAGAGAGAGAGACAGAGAGAGACAGAGAGAGACAGAGAGGAGACAGAGAGACAGAGACAGACAGAGAGAGAGACAGAGAGAGACAGAGAGAGAGACAGAGAGAGACAGACAGACAGACAGACAGACAGACAGACAGACAGACAGACAGACAGACAGCTGACGAGAACAGACAGACCCTGTGTTTCTCTGTGGTGGTGACAGGTGGCCAATGGACTCCTTGGTCTCTCTGTACCCGATTGGCTCCACCCACACAGTGTTGGAGCCAAGATGGACGACAGTTTCTCAGTCCCCCCGTGACTGTTTTACAACAGAGGCTTGGCAATGACAGAGAACGCTCTCACACAACATAATCCAATCTAAACAAACAGCTTCCCTTATCACGACTCCTTAAATATACCCTCTTAAATAAAAATTAAAAAAAAGATCTCAATTTATTTAAACCAAAATGACAAATCTGTGAAATGCACTTGTAAAGTGAAGCTCAGAATGAATGTGTCATCATTCCAGTTGAATCTGGAGGACAGGGTCAGTGAGTACAGACTGCCAAGTCATCATCCAGTGAATATTGAAGAACGACACCAATAGAATCTTAGCCTGGGGTTTTCCCCCAATGAATGGAACGCTGTTGCTATGGCACCCTAATCCCTACACAGGCGCTACTTCTGACCCGGTGCCCATATGGCTCTGTATCAAAGGAGTGCACTATATAGGGAATAAGGTGCCGTTTGGGACTCAGACTCTTAAAAAAAAAAAAAAGAAAAATGTGTTTCATCTGTTTGGAAACAGTTGCGTTTTGACTCTCGCGCTATTGGACACCATTGATACAGTATTGATCACTTGTGAATTGCGAAGACGACCGTGTGAGCCACCCGGGTGACCTCTGGTTTTGTTAAACGTCTTTGCGTTACTTTTGCACACAAGAGAATGGCAAGCACACCACCTTTATTCTGCAGTTTAAGTAAGACACACACACACCACACACACAGGCGCACACACACACCACACACACAGCGCGCACACACACACACCACACACACAGGCGCACACACACACCACACACACAGGCGCACACACACAGCGCACACACACACACAGGCGCACACACACACACAGCGCGCACACACACACACACACACACACACACACACACACACAGCGCACACACAGGCGCACACACACACACACACACACACGCACACACACAGGCGCACACGAGAGATCACACACGCGCGCCTCCACCCGCCTGCTCCCTGTCGCCCCGCCCACGGTTGTCTCGAACACCCTAATAATGGCCTTTGAGGGTTCTGCCGTGTAAACAGTCTCCTTAGCGACGCCCGGTGGCCACCGCTCATTATCGTGACGCAGGGCGATGCAGAGCTGGTGTGGCAGGTTATTCATCTGACAGCAGACAGAGATGACTTGGACGGTCGAACAGACTCACTACTGACAGCAGACAGAGATGACATGATCCGACGAAGACAGTCTTTGGTGTCTCTACTGAGATCAGCCTCCACACTGTCTTCAGTGTCTCTACTGTGATCAGCCTCCACACTGTCTTCAGTGTCTCTACTGTGATCAGCCTCCTCCTCCACGGTCTTCAGTGTCTCTCTGTGATCAGCCTCCTCCACACTGTCTTCAGTGTCTCTACTGTGATCAGCCTCCTCCTCCACACGGTCTTCAGTGTCTCTACTGTGATCCAGCCTCCTCCACCCACTGTCCCACTGTCTTCAGTGTCTCTACTGTGATCAGCCTCCTCACACTGTCTTCAGTGTCTCTACTGTGATCAGCCTCCTCCTCCACACTGTCTTCAGAGTCTCTACTGTGATCAGCCCTCCTCCTCCACACTGTCTTCAGTGTCTCTACTGTGATCAGCCTCCACACTGTCTTCAGTGTCTCTACTGTGATCAGCCTCCACACTGTCGTCAGTGTCTCTACTGTGATCAGCCTCCTCCTCCCACACTGTCTTCAGTGTCTCTACTGTGATCAGCCTCCTCCTCACACTGTCTTCAGTGTCTCTACTGTGATCAGCCTCCTCCACACTGTCTTCAGCATCTCTACTGTGATCAGCCTCCTCCTCCACACTGTCTTCAGTGTCTCTACTGTGATCAGCCTCCACTGTCTTCAGTGTCTCTACTGTGATCAGCCTCCTCCTCCACACTGTCTTCAGTGTCTCTACTGTGATCAGCCTCCTCCACACTGTCTTCAGTGTCTCTACTGTGATCAGCCTCCTCCACACTGTCTTCAGTGTCTCTACTGTGATCAGCCTCCTCCTCCACACTGTCTTCAGTGTCTCTACTGTGATCAGCCTCCTCACACTGTCTTCAGTGTCTCTACTGTGATCAGCCTCCTCCACACTGTCTTCAGTGTCTCTACTGTGATCAGCCTCCTCCCACACTGTCTTCAGTGTCTCTACTCTGATCAGCCTCCTCCACACTGTCTTCAGTGTCTCTACCCTGATCAGCCTCCTCCACACTGTCTTCAGTGTCTCTACTGATCAGCCTCCTCCACACTGTCTTCAGTGTCTCTACTCTGATCAGCCTCCTCCTCCCCCACTGTCTTCAGTGTCTCTACTGTGATCAGCCTCCTCCTCCACACTGTCTTCAGTGTCTCTACCTATGATCAGCCTCCTCCTCCCACTGTCTTCAGTGTCTCTACTGTGATCAGCCAGCCTCCACACTGTCTTCAGTGTCTCTACTGTCTTGATCAGCCTCCTCCACACTGTCTTCAGTGTCTCTACTGTGATCCAGCCTCCTCCACACTGTCTTCAGTGTCTCTACTGTGATCAGCCTCCTCCTCCACACTGTCTTCAGTGTCTCTACTGTGATCAGCCTCCACACTGTCTTCAGTGTCTCTACTGTGATCAGCCTCCTCCACACAGTGTCTTCAGCAGTGTCTCTACTGTGATCAGCCTCCTCCACACTGTCTTCAGTGTCTCTACTGTGATCAGCCTCCTCCACACTGTCTTCAGTGTCTCTACTGCACGCCTCCACAGCCTCCTCCAGCCTCCTCCCCCACTGTCTTCAGCGTCTCTACTGTGATCAGCCTCCTCCACACTGTCTTCAGAGTCTCTACTGTGACCAGCCTCCTCCTCCACACTGTCTTCAGCGTCTCTACTGTGATTAGCCTCCTCCACACTGTCTTCAGCGTCTCTACTGTGATCAGCCTCCTCCACACTGTCTTCAGTGTTTCTACTGTGATCAGCCTCCTCCACACTGTCTTCAGTGTCTCTACTGTGATCTAACATCCTCTCCACACTGTCTTCATCTTGTTAACTCAGTTGGAATGGTACTGAGGCTCACCCCATCCAAGCCAGGTGAAGTGTGCAGGGCAAATATTTACACAAGATAAAAGAGAAAAGCATTGGATGGATCCTTGCCCATGTTATCATCCCTAATGACCAGGCTATAGATGGGATCCTTGCCCATGTTATCATCCCTTATGACCAGGCTATAGATGGGATCCTTGCACATGTTATCATCCCTAAGGACCAGGCTATA
>NW_027009682.1:10000-41567 GCF_036934945.1 Oncorhynchus masou masou
AGACTAGGGGAGGTTACAGACCAACTCTCCATGTCTAGAGACTAGAGGAGGTTACAGACCAACTCTCCGTGTCTAGAGACTAGAGGGTTACAGACCAACTCTCCATGTCTAGAGACTAGAGGGTTACAGACCAACTCTCTATGTCTAGAGACTAGAGGGTTACAGACCAACTCTCCATGTCTAGGGAATAGAGGGTTACAGACCAACTCTCCATGTCTAGGGAATGAGGGTTACAGACCAACTCTCCATGTCTAGAGACTAGAGGGTTACAGACCACTTCTCCATGTCTAGAGACTAGAGGGTTACAGACCAACTCTCCATGTCTAGAGACTAGGGTTACAGACCAACTCTCCATGTCTAGGGAATGAGGTTACAGACCAACTCTCCATGTCTAGGGAATAGGGTTACAGACCAACTCTCCATGTCTAGGGAATAGAGGGTTACAGACCAACTCTCCATGTCTAGGGAATAGAGGGTTACAGACCAACTCTCCATGTCTAGGGAATAGAGGGTTACAGACCAACTCTCCATGTCTAGGGAATAGGGTTACAGACCAACTCTCTATGTCTAGGGAATGAGGGTTACAGACCAACTCTCCATGTCTAGGGAATGAGGGTTACAGACCAACTCTCCATGTCTAGGGAATAGAGGTTACAGACCAACTCTCCATGTCTAGAGACTAGAGGTGACAGACCAACTCTCCATGTCTAGAGACTAGAGGGTTACAGACCAACTCTCCATGTCTAGAGACTAGAGGGTGACAGACCACCTCTCCATGTCTAGGGAATGAGGGTTACAGACCACCTCTCCATGTCTAGGGAATGAGGGTTACAGACCAACTCTCTATGTCTAGAGACTAGAGGGTTACAGACCACCTCTCCACCTGTCTATAGAGACACTCAGCTGTGTGTTTCATTTCATTCCTCTCTCTCTACAGTAAACCAGGAGAGGACACTAACTCAGCTGTGTGTTTCATTTCATTCCTCTCTCTCTCACTAACTCAGCTGTGCTTGTGGAAAAAGTAATTTTCTATAGAGCCTATGAATTCAACAACATAACAAAAACCCTTCATACCTATGAATAATATAAAACTTCTCTCTCTCTCTCTCTCCCTATATTATCTCCCTCCCTATATTATCTCCCTCTCTATATTATCTCCCTCCCTATATTATCTCCCTCCCTATATTATCTCCCTCCCTATATTATCTCCCTCCCTATATTATCTCCTTCCCTATATTATCTCCCTCTCTATATTATCTCCCTCCCTATATTATCTCCCTCTCTATATTATCTCCCTCCCTATATTATCTCCCTCCCTATATTATCTCCCTCCCTATATTATCTCCCTCCTATATTATCTCCCTCCCTCCCTATATTATCTCCCTCCCCTCTATATTATCTCCCCCTATATTATCTCCCTCCCTATATTATCTCCCTCCCTCCCTATATTATCTCCTCCCTATATTATCTCCCTCCCTATATTATCTCCCTCCCTATATTATCTCTCTCCCTATATTATCTCCCTCCCTCCCTATATTATCTCCCTCCCTCCCTATATTATCTCCCTCCCTCCCTATATTATCTCCCTCCCTATATTATCTCCCTCCCTCCCTATATTATCTCCCTCCCTATATTACCTCCCTCCCTATATTATCTCCCTCACTATTTCCTGTCTCCACTCTTTTTTTACATTTCTCTCTCCGGTCTCTCTCCCTCTCTCCGGTCTCTCCCCCTCTCTCCTCCCTCCCCCCTCCCTCCTCCCCCTCCTCTCTCCCCCTCCTCCTCCTCCCTCCCCCATCCCCCTCCTCCCTCCTCCTCATCCCCCCCTCCTCCCTCCTCCCCCCTCATCCCTCTCCTCCCCCTCCTCCCTCCCCCCTCCCCCTCCCCTCCCCCTCCCCCTCCTCCTCCCCCTCCCCCCTCCCCCCCTCCCCCCCTCCTCCCCCTCCTCCCTCCCCCTCCTCCCTCCCCCCCTCCCCCTCCTCCCCCCTCCTCCCCCCTCCTCCCCCTCCTCCCCCTCCTCCCCCTCCCTCCTCCTCCCCCCCTCCTCCAGGTTCGATGATCCTGGTGGGTAATAAATGTGATCTGGAGGATGAGCGTGTTGTGGGGAAGGAGCAGGGGCAGAACCTGGCCAGACAGTGGAGCAGCTGTGCTTTCCTGGAGTCCTCTGCAAAGTCCAAGATCAACGTCAACGAGGTGAACACACACCTCACACACCCTGCATCAGTACAACACACACACACACACACCCTGCATCAGTACAACACACACACACACACCTCACATCAGTCCAACACACACACACCTCACACACCCTGCATCAGTACAACACACACACACCTCACACACCCTGCATCAGTCAACACACACACACCTCACACACCCTGCATCAGTACAACACACACACACACCTCACACACCCTGCATCAGTCCAACACACACACACCTCACACACCCTGCATCAGTACAACACACACACACACCTCACACACACACCCTCACACCCTGCATCAGTACAACACACACACACCTCACACACCCTGCATCAGTACAACACACACACACCTCACACACCCTGCATCAATACAACACACACACACCACACACCCTGCATCAGTACAACACACACACACCTCACACACCCTGCATCAGTACAAACACACACACCTCACACACCCTGCATCAGTCACAACACACACACACCTCACACACCCTGCATCAGTACAACACACACACACCTCACACACCCTGCATCAGTACAACACACACACACCTCACACACCCTGCATCAGTCCAACACACACACACCTCACACACCCTGCATCAGTACAACACACACACACCTCACACACCCTGCATCAGTACAACACACACACACCTCACACACCCTGCATCAGTACAACACACACACACACACCCCTGCATCAGTACAACACACACACACCCTGCATCAGTCCACACACACACACACCCTGCATCAGTCCAACACACACACACCTCACACACCTGCATCAGTCCAACACACACACACCTCACACACCCTGCATCAGTACAACACACACACACCTCACACACCCTGCATCAGTACAACAGTCACACACCTCACACACCTGCATCAGTCCAACACACACACACACACACACACACACACACACCTCACACACCCTGCATCAGTCAACAACACACACACACACACACACACACACCCTGCATCAGTACAACACACACACACCTCACACCCTGCATCAGTCCAACACACACACACACACCCCTGCATCAGTACAACACACACACACCTCACACACCCTGCATCAGTCCAACAACACACACACTCACACACCCTGCATCAGTACAACACACACACACCTCACACACCCTGCATCAGTACAACACACACACCTCACACACCCTGCATCAGTACAACACACACACACACCTCACACACCCTGCATCAGTCCACAACACACACACACCTCACACACCCTGCATCAGTCAACAACACACACACACACACACTCACACACCCTGCATCAGTACAACACACACACACCTCACACACCCTGCATCAGTACACACACACACACCTCACACACCCTGCATCAGTACAACACACACACACCTCACACACCCTGCATCAGTACATCACACACACACACACACCTCACACACCCTGCATCAGTCCAACACACACACACACACCTCACACACCCTGCATCAGTACAACACACACACACACCTCACACACCCTGCATCAGTACAACACACACACACACCTCACACACCCTGCATCAGTCAACAACACACACACACACACCTCACACACCCTGCATCAGTCCAACACACACACACACAACACACACCCTGCATCACACACACACACACCTCACACACCCTGCATCAGTCCAACACACACACACACACACACACACACACACACACACACACACACTCACACACCCCTGCATCAGTCCAACACACACACACCTCACACACCCTGCATCAGTCCAACACACACACACACCTCACACACCCTGCATCAGAACAACACACACACACCTCACACACCCTGCATCAGTACAACACACACACACCTCACACACCCTGCATCAGTACAACACACACACACCTCACACACCCTGCATCAGTACAACACACACACACCTCACACACCCTGCATCAGTACAACACACACACACCTCACACACCCTGCATCAGTCCAACACACACACACACCTCACACCCTGCATCAGTCACACACACACACACACACACCTCACACACCCCACTGCATCAGTACACACACACACACCTCACACACCCTGCATCAGTACAACACACACACACCTCACACACCCTGCATCAGTACAAACACACACACCTCACACACCCTGCATCAGTCCAACACACACACACACACACCTCACACACCCTGCATCAGTCCAACACACACACACACCTCACACACCCTGCATCAGTACAACACACACACACACCTCACACACCCTGCATCAGTCCAACACACACACACACACCTCACAGACCCTGCATCAGTACAACACACACACACACCTCACACACCCTGCATCAGTACAACACACACACACCTCACACACCCTGCATCAGTCCAACACACACACCTCACACACCCTGCGTCAGTACAACACACACACACCTCACACACCCTGCATCAGTACAACACACACACACCACACACACCCTGCATCAGTCCAACACACACACACCTCACATCAGTCCAACACACACACACCTCACACACCCTGCATCAGTCCAACACACACACACCTCACACACCCTGCATCAGTCCAACACACACACACCTCACACACCCTGCATCAGTCCAACACACACACACCTCACACACCCTGCATCAGTCCAACACACACACACCTCACACACCCTGCATCAGTCCAACACACACACACCTCACACACCCTGCATCAGTCCAACACACACACACACCTCACACACCCTGCATCAGTCCAACACACACACACACACCTCACACACCCTGCATCAGTACAACACACACACACCTCACACACCCTGCATCAGTACAACACACACACACCTCACACACCCTGCATCAGTCCACACACACACACACATCACACACCACACACCCTGCATCACACACACACACACACCTCACACACCCTGCATCAGTACAACACACACACACACCTCACACACCCTGCATCAGTCCAACACACACACACACCTCACACACCCTGCATCAGTCCAACACACACACACACCTCACACACCCTGCATCAGTACACACACACACACACCTCACACACCCTGCATCAGTACAACACACACACACCTCACACACCCTGCATCAGTACAACACACACACCCTGCATCAGTACAACACACACACACCCTGCATCAGTCCAACACACACACACACACACCTCACACACACCCTGCATCAGTCCAACACACACACACACCTCACACACCCTGCATCAGTACAACACACACACACACACCTCACACACCCTGCATCAGTCCAACAACACACACACACACACCTACACACCCTGCACACAGACAACACTGCATCACCTCACAACCCTGCATCAGTACAACACACACACCTCACACACCCTGCATCAGTACAACACACACACACCTCACACACCCTGCATCAGTACAACACACACACACACACCTCACAGACCCTGCATCAGTACAACACAACACACACACCTCACACACCCTGCATCAGTACAACAACACACACACCTCACACACCCTGCATCAGTACCACACACACACACCTCACACACCCTGCATCAGTACCAACACACACACCTCACACACCCTGCATCAGTACAACACACACACACCTCACACACCCTGCATCAGTACAACACACACACCTCACACCCTGCATCAGTACAACAACACACACACACCTCACACCCTGCATCAGTACAACACACACACACCTCACACACCCTGCATCAGTACAACACACACACCTCACACACCCTGCATCAGTACAACACACACACACCACACACCCTGCATCAGTCCAACACACACACACCTCCACATCAGTCCAACACACACACACCTCACACACCCTGCATCAGTCCAACACACACACACCTCACACACCCTGCATCAGTCCAACACACACACACCTCACACACCCTGCATCAGTCAACACACACACACCTCACACACCCTGCATCAGTCCAACACACACACACCTCACACACCCTGCATCAGTCCAACACACACACACCTCACACACCCTGCATCAGTCCAACACCCTGCATCAGTCCAACACACACACACCTCACACACCCTGCATCAGTCCAACACACACACACACACCTCACACACCCTGCATCAGTACAACACACACACACCTCACACACCCTGCATCAGTACAACACACACACACCTCACACACCCTGCATCAGTCCAACACACACACACACACACACACCTCACACACCCTGCATCAGTACAACACACACCTCACACACCCTGCATCAGTACAACACACAGAAACTTTAAACAACAGGTTCTGTACCTCCTATGGACAGAAACTGATGGGATTAGACTGGATCGTTGCTGTCAGTAGCAGTGTGGGTATATTTTAGATATTTAGTTAATCATTAACTGTCCTTGGAGCTGAACCTTCCTCCTGGTCCCACTGTGTTCAGAACGGTCTCTGATGTCACCCTATCTCCTGAGTCACACAATGGTGCTGTGTGTGTGTGTGTGTGTGTGTGTGTGTGTGTGTGTGTGTGTGTGTGTGTGTGTGTGTGTGTGTGTGTGTGTGTGTGTGTGTGTGTGTGTGTGTGTGTGTGTGTGTGTGTGTGTGTGTGTGTGTGTGCGTGCGTATACCCAGCTGCCCAGGGCTACCAGCCAGCGACATCCCCTCATCTGGCCTGCGTCACCTCTATATATATATATATATATATACACACACACACACACATACAAAAACACACACACACACACACATACAAAAACACACACACACACACACACACACACACACACAAACAAATAACAGCCTCACCCTCTCTGTACACATAGAAATCACTTTCTAATGTCTAGTCAAACACACACACACACACACACACACACGCCAGGCAGTCTACTTCAGTCAACAACCCTGTGTTTTGTTCCACCACGATACAGTACATTCACAAAGTATTCAGACCCCTTGACATTTTCCACATTTTGTTACTTTACAGCTTTATTCTAAAATGGATTAAATTGAGTTTCTTTTCCCCCCTCAGTAATCTACTGTTGTAACGTGACTTTGATTAATGGGATGATGGTTATTTATCAATAACTAACTATGTTTAATTGTTACCCGATTTAAATGAATCAATATTCAATGAACTCATTAGGATTTGGGGCACCACAGAATATACTGGGATGAGATGACTCACTTCTAATAGAGACTGTAGGTCTTTGGTTGATCCACAGCCTGTGTCATTGACAACCAGCTGTCTCCATTAGAGAGGTCATTGACAACCAGCTGGCTCCATTAGAGAGATGTCATTGACAACCAGCTGGCTCCATTAGAGAGATGTCATTGACAACCAGCTGGCTCCATTAGAGAGATGTCATTGACAACCAGCTGGCTCCATTAGAGAGATGTCATTGACAACCAGCTGGCTCCATTAGAGAGATGTCATTAACAACCAGCTGGCTCCATTAGAGAGATGTCATTGACAACCAGCTGGCTCCATTAGAGAGATGTCATTGACAACCAGCTGGCTCCATTAGAGATGTCGTTGACAACCAGCTGGCTCCATTAGAGAGATGTTATTGACAACCAGCTGGCTCCATTAGAGAGATGTCATTGACAACCAGCTGGCTCCATTAGAGATGTCATTGACAACCAGCTGGCTCCATTAGAGAGATGTCATTGACAACCAGCTGGCTCCATTAGAGAGATGTCATTGACAACCAGCTGGCTCCATTAGAGAGATGTCATTGACAACCAGCTGGCTCCATTAGAGAGATGTCGTTGACAACCAGCTGGCTCCATTAGAGAGGTCATTGACAACCAGCTGGCTCCATTAGAGAGATGTCATTGACAACCAGCTGGCTCCATTAGAGAGATGTCATTGACAACCAGCTGGCTCCATTAGAGAGATGTCATTGACAACCAGCTGGCTCCATTAGAGAGATGTCATTGACAACCAGCTGGCTCCATTAGAGAGATGTCATTGACAACCAGCTGGCTCCATTAGAGAGATGTCATTGACAACCAGCTGGCTCCATTAGAGAGATGTTATTGACAACCAGCTGGCTCCATTAGAGAGATGTCATTGACAACCAGCTGGCTCCATTAGAGAGATGTCATTGACAACCAGCTGGCTCCATTAGAGAGATGTCATTGACAACCAGCTGGCTCCATTAGAGAGATGTCATTGACAACCAGCTGGCTCCATTAGAGATGTCATTGACAACCAGCTGGCTCCATTAGAGATGTCATTGACAACCAGCTGGCTCCATTAGAGAGATGTCATTGACAACCAGCTGGCTCCATTAGAGAGATGTCAGTTGACAACCAGCTGGCTCCATTAGAGAGATGTCATTGACAACCAGCTGGCTCCATTAGAGAGATGTCGTTGACAACCAGCTGGCTCCATTAGAGAGATGTCATTGACAACCAGCTGGCTCCATTAGAGAGATGTCGTTGACAACCAGCTGGCTCCATTAGAGAGATGTCATTGACAACCAGCTGGCTCCATTGACAACCAGCTGGCTCCATTAGAGAGATGTTATTGACAACCAGCTGGCTCCATTGACAACCAGCTGGCTCCATTAGAGAGATGTCATTGACAACCAGCTGGCTCCATTAGAGAGATGTCATTGACAACCAGCTGGCTCCATTAGAGAGATGTCATTGACAACCAGCTGGCTCCATTAGAGAGATGTCATTGACAACCAGCTGGCTCCATTAGAGAGATGTCGTTGACAACCAGCTGGCTCCATTAGAGAGATGTCATTGACAACCAGCTGGCTCCATTGACAACCAGCTGGCTCCATTAGAGAGATGTCATTGACAACCAGCTGGCTCCATTAGAGAGATGTCGTTGACAACAGGAAATGGGCTTCATGGGTAATATCAGCCTAAGAGATATCCTTGTCTCCTGGCATGATCACACCCTCTCTCTGTCTCTCTCTGTCTCTCTCTGTCTCTCTCTGTCTCTCTCTCTGACTCTGTCTCTCTCTGTCTCTCTGTCTCAGTCTCAGTCTCTGTCTCTGTCTCTCTCTCTGTCTCTCTCTGTCTCTCTCTCTGTCTCTCTCTGTCTGTCTGTCTCTCTCTCTCTGTCTCTCTCTCTCTCTGTCTCTCTCTCTCTCTGTCTCTCTCACACCTGATTGATATTGGTTTAATCACTATAATTATGCAATTGGCTCGAGCTGTAACCATTGATTATGTCCAAGGGGTATGTTACCATTGATTATGTCCAAGGGGTATGTTACCATTGATTATGTCCAAGGGGTATGTTACCATTGATTATGTCCAAGGGGTATGTTTTATGTCCAAAGAGTGCAGATTCAGGACTGGAGGCTGTCTGCTCCAAATGGATATGGCTTGGTGTGTGTATGTGAGTTATGTAACGCTCTGGGTGTGTGACAACTACAACTACCCCAGCATTGTCTGTTACCCCCTAGTCATACTGTCTGTTACCCCCTAGTCATACTGTCTGTTACCCCTAGTCATACTGTCTGTTACCCCCTAGTCATACTGTCTGTTACCCCCTAGTCATACTGTCTGTTACCCCCTAGTCATACTGTCTGTTACCCCTAGTCATATTGTCTGTTCAGTCATACTGTCTGTTACCCCCTAGTCATACTGTCTGTTACCCCTAGTCATACTGTCTGTTACCCCCTAGTCATACTGTCTGTTACCCCCTAGTCATACTGTCTGTTACCCCCTAGTCATACTGTCTGTTACCCCCTAGTCAAACAGCGTTGTCTGTTGAAATAAAATAATTAAACCATTCCTTCATTCTGACCAGTTTGTGATACTATAAATACACTATTGTCAAAGATACTTCACATAGTCTAAGATACTTCACATAGTCTTAAAATACTTCACATAGTCTAAGATACTTCACATAGTCTTAAAATACTTCACATAGTCTAAGATACTTCACATAGTCTAAGATACTTCACATAGTCTAAGATACTTCACTTAAAATATAGTCTAAGATACTTCACATAGTCTAAGATACTTCACATAGTCTAAGATACTTCACATAGTCTAAGATACTTCACATAGTCTAAGAAAATAGTCTAAGATACACATAGTCTAAGATACTAAGATAGTTCACATAGTCAAAAATAGTTCACATAGTCTAAGATACTTCATTCATAGTCTAAGATACTTCACATAGTCTAAGATACTTCACATAGTCTAAGATAGTTCACATAGTCTAAGATACTTCACATAGTCTTACTTCATATGGTCAATATAGTTCACATAGTCTAAGATACTTCACATAGTCTAAGATACTTCACATGGTCTTAAGATACTTCACATAGTCTAAGATACTTCACATAGTCTAAGATATTTCACATAGTCTAAGATACTTCACATAGTCTTATGATACTTCACATAGTCTAAGATACTCATAGTCAAGATACTTCATGAGTCTATACTAGTCAAAAATTGTTCACATAGTCACTTCATATAATCTAAGATACTTCACATAGTCTAAAATAGTTCACATAGTCTAAGATACTTCACATAGTCAAAAATAGTTCACATAGTCTAAGATACTTCACATAGTCAAAGATAGTTCACATAGTCTAAGATACTTCACATAGTCTAAAATACTTCACATAGTCTAAAATACTTCACATAGTCTAATATACTTCACATAGTCTAAGATACTTCACATAGTCTAAGATACTTCACATAGTCTAAAATACTTCACATAGTCTAAAATACTTCACATAGTCTAAGATAGTTCACATAGTCTAAGATACTTCACATAGTCTAAAATACTTCACATAGTCTAAGATAGTTCACATAGTCTAAGATAGTTCACATAGTCTAAGATAGTTCACATAGTCTAAGATAGTTCACATAGTCTAAGATAGTTCACATAGTCTAAGATAGTTCACATAGTCTAAGATAGTTCACATAGTCTAAGATAGTTCACATAGTCTAAGATACTTCACATAATCTAAGATACTTCACATAGTCTAAAATAGTTCACATAGTCTAAGATAGTTCATTCTTGTCTAAAATACTTCATTCTTGTCGAAGATACTTCATGTTTGACTGCAACATTTTGAGAATATACAGAACCAGTCAAAAGTTTGGACACACCTACTCATTCAAGGGTTTTTATATTTACTATTTTCTACATTGTAGAATAATAGTGAAGACATCAAAACTATGAAATAACACATGGAATCATGTAATAACCAAAAAAGTGTTGCACACAAAAATATATATTTTATATCTTAGATTCTTCAAATAGCCACCCTTTGCCTTGATGACAGCTTTCCACACTCTTGAATTCTCTCAACCAGCTTCATGAGTTAGTCACCTGGAATGCATTTCAATTAACAGGCTCTATTTGGTAAAAGACCAAGTCCATATTATGGCAAGAACAGCTCAAAGAAGCAAGAGAAACGACAGTCCATCATTACTTTAAGACATGAAGGTCAGTCAATCTGGAAAATTCAAGAACTTTGAAAGTCTCTTCAAGTGCAGTCGCAAAAACCATCAAGTGCTATGATGAAACTGGCTCTCACGAGGACCACCACAGGAAAACAAGGCCCCGATTTACCTCTGCTGCAGAGGATAAATTAGATTTACCAGCCTCAGAAATTGCAGCCCCCCAAAAATATTCACAGAGTTCACAGAGTTCAAGTAACAGACACATCTCAACATCAACTGTTCAGAGGAGACTTTTCGAATCAGACCTTCATGTTTGAATTGCTGCAAAGAAACCACTACTAAAGGACACCAATAAGAAGAGACTTGACTTGGGCCAAGAAACACAATGGACATTAGACCGGTGGAAATCTGTCCTTTGCCCTGATGAGTCCAAATTTGAGATTTTTGGTTCCAACTGCCGTGTCTTTGTGAGACGCAGAGTCGATGAACAAATGATCTCTGCAAGAGTGGTTCCCACTGTGAAGCATGGAGGAGGAGGTGTGATGGTGTGGGGGTGCTTTGCTGGTGACACTGTGATTTATTTAGAATTTAAGGCACACAAAACCAGCATGGCTACCACAGCATTCTACAGCTATACTCCATCCCATAAGGTTTGGGCTTAGTGGGACTATCAATTGTTTTTGAACAGGACAATGACCCAACACACCTCCAGGCTGTGTAAGGGCTATTTGACCAAGATGGAAAGTGATGGAATGCTGCATCAGATGACCTGGCCTCCACAATCACCCGACCTCAACCCAATTGAGATGGTTAGGGATGAGTTGGACCGCAGAGTGAAGGAAAAGCAGCCAACAAGTGCTCAGCATATGTGGGAACTCCTTCAAGACTGTTGGAAAAAGCATTCCAGGTGAAGCTGGTTGAGAGAATTCCAAGAGTGCAAATCTGTCATCAAGGCAAAGGGTGGCTACTTTGAAGAATCTTTGTTTCACACTTGTTTTGGTCACTACGTGTTTCCATATGTGTTATTACATAGTTTTGAATGTCTTCACCATTATTCGACAATGTAGAAAATAGTAAAAATGGAGAAAACCCTTGAATGAGTAGGCGTGTCCAAACCTTTGACTGGTTCTGTATATACAGTTGCCCTGAAGGAGTCAAATCATTATCCATAAATAAACCCTTGGGTGAGTTCTCACAGATTGAGACGTGATTTGTCTGTCTAGTGAATATTGTGGCCCGAGGTGTCATCTTGTCTGGTTGGGGTGTGGGTGACATCACTCACGCTGTCCACTGAGATCTGGTCTGAGCCTCGGGCCTGACTATAACGCATTTCTGACTCACTCTGAAACCATCTTTCTAACACCATACCCATGGCTAGCCATCTGTTTCTTAACACCATACCCATGGCTAGCCATTTACATGTATTCTCTCATGGTCTTGTTTTTTGAAACCAATACATCTGTGACTGTTTCTTAACACCATACCCATGGCTAGCCACTGTTTCTTAACACCATACCCATGGCTAGCCACTGTTTCTTAACATGATACCCATGGCTAGCCACTGTTTCTTAACATGATACCCATGGCTAGCCACTGTTTCTTAACACCATACCCATGGCTAGCCACTGTTTCTTAACACCATACCCATGGCTAGCCACTGTTTCTTAACCTCATACCCATGGCTAGCCACTGTTTCTTAACACCATACCCATGGCTAGCCACTGTTTCTTAACACCATACCCATGGCTAGCCACTGTTTCTTAACATGATACCCATGGCTAGCCACTGTTAACATGATACCCATGGCTAGCCACTGTTTCTTAACCTCATACCCATGGCTAGCCACTGTTTCTTAACATCATACCCATGGCTAGCCACTGTTTCTTAACACCATACCCATGGCTAGCCACTGTTTCTTAACACCATACCCATGGCTAGCCACTGTTTCTTAACACCATACCCATGGCTAGCCACTGTTTCTTAACACCATACCCATGGCTAGCCACTGTTTCTTAACATCATACCCATGGCTAGCCACTGTTTCTTAACACCATACCCATGGCTAGCCACTGTTTCTTAACACCATACCCATGGCTAGCCACTGTAACACCATCTTAACCTCATACCCATGGCTAGCCACTGTTTCTTAACACCATACCCATGGCTAGCCACTGTTTCTTAACACCATACCCATGGCTAGCCACTGTTTCTTAACACCATACCCATGGCTAGCCACTGTTTCTTAACATGATACCCATGGCTAGCCACTGTTTCTTAACATGATACCCTTTGGCTAGCCACTGTTTCTTAACATCATACCCATGGCTAGCCACTGTTTCTTAACACCATGGCTAGCCATACCCATGGCTAGCCACTGTTTCTTAACAAGATACCCATGGCTAGCCATACCCATGGCTAGCCACTGTTTCTTAACATGGCTAGCCATACATACCCATGGCTAGCCACTGTTTCTTAACACGATACCCATGGCTAGCCACTGTTTCTTAACACCATACCCATGGCTAGCCACTGTTTCTTAACACCATACCCATGGCTAGCCACTGTTTCTTAACACCATACCCATGGCTAGCCACTGTTTCTTAACATGATACCCATGGCTAGCCACTGTTTACCCTTAACACGATACCCATGGCTAGCCACTGTTTCTTAACACGATACCCATGGCTAGCCACTGTTTCTTAACACCATACCCATGGCTAGCCACTGTTTCTTAACACCATACCCATGGCTAGCCACTGTTTCTTAACACCATACCCATGGCTAGCCACTGTTTCTTAACACCATACCCATGGCTAGCCACTGTTTCTTAACATGATACCCATGGCTAGCCACTGTTTCTTAACACCATACCCATGGCTAGCCACTGTTTCTTAACACCATACCCATGGCTAGCCACTGTTTCTTAACACCATACCCATGGCTAGCCACTGTTTAGCCACTAACACTGTTTCTTCATACCCATGGCTAGCCACTGTTTCTTAACACCATACCCATGGCTAGCCACTGTTTCTTAACACCATACCCATGGCTAGCCACTGTTTCTTTTCATAACACTAACACCATACCCATGGCTAGCCACTGCTAACAGCCACTGTTTCTTAACACCCACTGTTTCTAACAACACTAGCCACTGTTTCTTAACCTCATACCCATGGCTAGCCAGTTTCTTAACACACCCATGGTTGTTTCTTAACTTGGCTAGCCATACCCATGGCTAGCCACTGTTTCTTAACACGATACCCATGGCTAGCCACTGTTTCATGGCTAGCCACACCATACCCATGGCTAGCCACTGTTTCTTAACATGATACCCATGGCTAGCCACTGTTTCTTAGCCTCAACCCACTAGCCACTGTAACACCATACCCATGGCTAGCCACTGTTTCTTAACATGAGCCACTGTTTCCATGGCTAGCCACTGTTTCTTAACCTCATACCCATGGCTAGCCACTGTTTCTTAACACCATACCCATGGCTAGCCACTGTTTCTTAACACACCCATAGCCACCCATGGCTAGCCACTGTTAACAGCCACTGATACCCATGGCTAGCCACTGTTTCTGTTTCTTAACAAGATACATGGCTAGCCACTGTTTCTTAACACCATACCCCATGGCTAGCCACTGTAACACCATCTAGCCACTGTTTTTCTTAACATGATACCCATGGCTAGCCACTGTTTTCTTAACACGATACCCATGGCTAGCCACTGTTTCTTAACATGATACCCATGGCTAGCCACTGTTTTTCATGGCTAACACCATACCCATGGCTAGCCACTGTTTCTTAACACCATACCCATGGCTAGCCACTGTTTCTTAACACCATACCCATGGCTAGCCACTGTTATCTCATACCTGGGCTAGCCACTGCTGTCTCTCAGATCCCATGGCTAGCCACTGGTCAGCTGAGCCTCAATAGCCACTGCCTCATTGAAAATACATGGCTAGCCAGTTTCTTACCCATGGCTAGACACTGTTGCAGTTAACTGTCATGGCTCCTCTAACAATGCTAGCCAGCTGGCTCTGTTTCTAACATAACCCTGCCACTGTTTCTTAACACCCATGGCTAGAGTTTCCACTGTGGCTCTTAACACCATCCCATGGCCACTTTCCACTCTCTCTTAAACTGTTCTCATACCCATGGCTAGCCACTGTTTCTTAACTCCTCCCATGGCTCTTTATCTAACTATTGTTGTGTCTCTCTTGTTTCAGAACTCTTCTGACCCCTCTCAAATGAAGAGGAAAATCAGTACCTGGGAAGACACGCAAAAGTCTCAACTGTCTCTCCTCTAATGCACAGCTGCTCTGTCGCACTGAGCCAGGTGAGAACCACTTGTAGGAGTCTCTCCCTCCTCATTGAAAAGACAGGCCTCTGGCTGTGGCTTCCTTGTCTTAAACCTGAGGACCATATTGAGTAAGAACTTCTCTCTCTTCTCAATGAAGAGACAATGTCTCATCTCTCTCTCTCTCTCTCCTCTCTCTCTCTCTCTCTCTCTCTCTCTCCCTTCTCTCTCTCTCTCTCTCTCTCCCACCTTCTCTCTCTCTCTACTCTCTCTCCTCTCTCTCTCTCTCTCTGTCTCTCTCTCTCTCCCTCTCCTCTTCTCTCTCTCTCTTCTCTCTCTCTCTCTCTCCCTCTCTCTTCTCTCTCTCTCTCCTCCTCTCTCCTCTCTCTCTCTTCTCTCTCTCTTCTCTCCTTATTCTCTCTCTATCTCCTCTTTCTCTCTCTCCTCTCTCTCTTCTCTCTCTCTCTTTTCTCTCTCTCCTCTCACTCTCTCCATCCACCTCTCCCTCTCTCTCTCTCTTTCTCCTCTCTCTTCTCTTTCACTCACTCTTTCTCACCTCTCTACCCACTTTCTCTCTCTCTCTATCCCACTTTCTTCTCTCTTCTCCTCTACCCACCTCCTCCTCTCTCTCTATCTCTCTCCTCTCTCTCTACCCACCTATCTCTCCCTCTCTCTCCCTCTACCCACCTCTCTCTACCCACCTTCTCTCTCTACCCTCTCTCTCTCTACCCACCTTCTCCTCTCTCTCTCTCTCTCTCTCTACCCACCTTCTCTCTCACCCTCTCTCTCTACCCACCTCTCTACCCACCTCTCCCTCTCTACCCACCTCTCTCTCTCTACCCACCTTCTCTCTCTACCCACCTTCTCTCTCCACCCTCTCTCTCTCTCTCTCTCTCTCTCTCTCTCTCTCTACCCACCTCACTCTCTCTACCCACCTCTCTCTCTACCCACCTCTCTCGCTCTCTCTCTCTACCCACCTTCTCTCTCTCTACCCACCTCTCTCTCACTCTCTACCCACCTTGTCTCTCTCTACCCCTCTCTCTCTCTACCCACCTCTCTCTCTCTCTCGCTCTCTCTATACCCACCTTCTCTCTCTACCCATCTCTCTCTCTCTCTCTCTTTACCCACCTCTCTCTCTACCCATCTCTCTCTCTACCCACCTCTCTCTCTACCCATCTCTCTCTCTCAGGTCTGATTTGCTGCTGTCTCTCTCAGCAGTGCCAGCATTCCGACGTTACTAAAACCTAACATGGAATGGACTTTCCTGTGTGGTGACGCCCCTTTAACATCAACAACCAACCAACAAACCGACCAATGGATTCAAAGCTACAATACATCAGTTTTTACACACAGATTAACCATTATCATTCTCCAGTGTCACGAGAACAAGATTTCTACTTAGAAATATAGATATTCTAACTGTATCAAACTGAAATGGAAAAATTAAGTGAGGTAAATCAGTCAATATGAACCAAAATAAAATCCCGATCCCTACACACAGTGTTATTGCTAATGGAGACAGTAGCCGTAGAAACGGATGTCTAACCAGAATGTGCACGTTGCCACGGTGATGCGGTATTTATAAGCACCTCTATATTAGCCAGAGAGAAAAAGACAAAGTCCCAAAGAGGCACCTATATAGTTCAGTTCATACAGATAACTTGCTCCTGGGGTTTATTTTCTAACTTTTTATTTTTATTTTCCTTCGATCATTCAACATCATTTCTCTGTCTTTTTCTGTCTTTAAAAAAAAAAAAGACTAGTTTTGTCTCTACTGAGAGATGCTATACTGCGACAGCTGTTGATCTGCGTTTTATTTGAGGAGTAAACCTGTGGCTACAACAGTGATGATTATATGTGTAAAAAGAGGAGAGAAAAAGTATAATGTTTTTTTCAGTAACTATCATATTGTCTTTTAGCCTGATGATGTTGCCTTCAAATAGGGTTTTCTTTCTTTCTGGAGAATCCAACTACGATCCAATCATCCTTCTATGTCTTGCCTGGGTTTTCTTGTGTCTGAAATGGCACCCAAGTGTATTATATTTGACCAGAGCCTATTGGTTTCCCTATTGGTTTCCCTATTGGTTTCCCTATTGGTTTCCCTATTGGTTTCCCTATTGGTTTCCCTATTGGTTTCCCTATTGGTGTCCCTATTGGTTTCCCTATTGGTTTCCCTATTGGTTTCCCTATTGGTTTCCCTATTGGTTTCCCTATTGGTGTCCCTATTGGTTTCCCTATGGGTTTCCCTATTGGTTTCCCTATTGGTTTCCCTATTGGTTTCCCTATTGGTTTCCCTATTGGTTTCCCTATTGGTTTCCCTATTGGTTTCCCTATTGGTTTCCTTGGGTTTCCCTATGGGTTTCCCTATTGGTTTCCTATTGGTTTCCCTATGGGTTTCCCTATTGGTTTCCCTATTGGTTTCCCTATTGGTTTCCCTATGGGTTTCCCTATTGGTTTCCCTATTGGTTTCCCTATTGGTTTGCCTATTGGTTTCCCTATTGGTTTCCTATTGGTTTCCCTATTGGTTTCCCTATTGGTTTCCCTATTGGTTTCCCTATTGGTTTCCCTATTGGTTTCCCTATTGGTTTCCCTACTGGTTTCCCTATTGGTTTCCCTATTGGTTTCCCTATTGGTTTCCCTACTGGTTTCCCTATTGGTTTCCCTATTTGTTTCCCTATGGGTTTCCCTATTGGTTTCCCTATTGGTTTCCCTATGGGTTTCCCTATTGGTTTCCCTATTGGTTTCCCTATTGGTTTCCCTGTTGGTTTCCCTATTGGTTTCCCTATTGGTTTCCCTATTGGTTTCCCTATTGGTTTCCCTATTGGTTTCCCTATTTGTTTCCCTATGGGTTTCCCTATTGGTTTTCCTATTGGTTTGCCTATGGGTTTCCCTATGGGTTTCCCTATTGGTTTCCCTATTGGTTTCCCTATGGGTTTCCCTATTGGTTTCCCCTGTGTTTTCCTATTGGTTTCCCTGTGGGTGTCCCTATTTGTTTCCCTATTGGTTTCCCTATGGGTTTCCTGTGGGTTTCCCCTATTGGTTTCCCTGTTGGTTTCCCTATTGGTTTCCTATTGGTTTCCCCTATTGGTTTTTCTATTGGTTTCCCTATGGGCCCTGGTCAAAAGTAGTACACTATATAAGGAATTAGGGTGCAATTTTGGAGGCAGCCCTTGTGTTGTTTACAAAGATGTTTGTACAGTGGGGTTTTTCAATTGGGGTTGTGGTCAAAGAGGGACTGGACATTTTAACAAGCGACCAAACTTCTGAGACACCAATGGCCGACGTGACTGGGCGATCCTCATCATGTTTTTTTGTTTTTTTAACTTTATCCTTCCAAGGCCGTCTCTCATTGGTTGGTTTGTCCAGTTAACCAATCCCCTCTCATGGAATCTGCGATCTACAACAGGAAGTATAGATTTTTTTTTTTTAAATGAGGGTTTTTAATACGAAAAAAATAAAATAAAATAATGTCATTGGTGATGTCATTCTCCACACTTCTGTTGTTGTAGAGCAGTGTTTCCCAAACTGGGTCCTGGGGACCCCAAGGGGGACACCTTTTGGCACTGCACAGCTGATTCAAATAATCAAGCTTGAAGATTATTTGAGTAATGTGTGTAGTGCTAGGGCAAGAACCAAAACATGCACCCGGGGGGGGGGCCCAGGACCGAGTTTGGGAAACGCTACTGTAGATTCTCACTGTACTCCCTCCTTTTCTAAAACAGCCTCTCTCCCCTTCTCCATCCCACAGCCCCTATCTCCCCCTGTCCCCTAGCCTCTTTCCCTATCTCCCTCTGTCCCCTAGCCTCTTTCCCTCCCTCCCTCTGTCCCCTAGCCTCTTTCCCTATCTCCCCCTGTCCCCTAGCCTCTTTCCCTCCCTCCCTCTGTCCCCCTAGCCTCTTCCCTATCTCCCCCTGTCCCCTAGCCTCTTTCCCTCCCTCCCCCTGTCCCCTAGCCTCTTTCCCTATCTCCCCCTGTCCCCTAGCCTCTTTCCCCTATCTCACTCCTCTCCCCTAGCCCTCCCCCAGCCCCTCCCCCTCTCCCCCAGCCCCTCCCCATCTCTCCCAGCCCCTCCCCCTCTCCCCCAGCCCCCTCTCCCCCAGCCCCTCCCCATCTCTCCCAGCCCCTCCCCCTCTCCCCCAGCCCCCTCTCCCCAGCCCCCCTCCCCCCATCTCTCACAGCCCCTCCCCATCTCTCCCAGCCCCCCCTCTCCCCCAGCCCCTCCCCCATCTCTCCCAGCCCCTCCCCTCTCCCCACAGCCCCCCCCTCTCCCCCAGCCCCTCCCCATCTCTCCCAGCCCCTCCCCCTCTCCCAGCCCCTCCCCCTCTCCCCCAGCCCCTCCCCATCTCTCACAGCCCCTCCCCTCTCCCCCAGCCCCTCCCCATCTCCCCCAGCCCCCCCCCCCTCTCACAGCCCCCCCTCTCTCCCAGCCCCCCCCCTCTCTCACAGCCCCCCTCTCTCCACAGCCCCCCCCTCTCTCACAGCCCCTCCCCTCTCCCCAGCCCCTCCCCATCTCCCCCAGCCCCCCCCCTTCTCTCCCAGCCCCCCCCTCTCTCCCAGCCCCTCCCCTTCTCCCCCAGCCCCTCCCCTGTCCCTTTGCTTGCTAATGCGTCTGTTGTCAGCTGAGGACATGAAAACCAAATATTGGATCCTGTCAGTAAAGAAACTTGCCTGTTAGTGACTATTTCACCTGTGTAATACTTGGTTTGACCTGCTTCCTGTCAGTCTGTCTGATGATGATGATGATAGTGATGAAGAGTAACCGTGTGGGGTTGTTATTCTGTTCTATAGTGAATGTGGGGGGGGGGGATTAATGTGTTTGAAGCAGCAGGGAATAAGACTGAAATACAATAAGAACCACAGCAATGTAGAGATGATGATGACGATGATGATGATGATGGAGGAGGAGGAACAGGCAGAACTTGGATGAGACGGGGGGTACATCCTAATGGCACCCTATTCCTACATAGGGCACTACTTTTGACTATAGCCCTATGGGCTTAGGTTGCCATTTGAGATGGAGGGAGGGGAGGGCGGAGGGGGTTTAAAGTTGCACGTTTGTTGTGAGTTGCGTGACCTCTGTTGACCTCTTGTAAGAGAATGCCTTTGTCGCTTTGTGTTGCTGTGATGATAACCAACAGCATCAGTCCTGGTGGACAGACCATGTGTACCATGTCCCCTCACAGAGCCACAGTATTGGAAATGCAACGTCATCTGCCTATTAAGGGGAGGGGCTGGGGAGGGAAAACAGAGGGGCGTGGCCAAATGTAAACTAAAAAAGCCTTAATTGAAGTGGTGTATTTTGTATAACCCAGCATCTGTAGTTCAATAAATTGGATTGCCATGCAAGGGCGTTGCCATGACACCGGCCCGCCGCCGGAATGTTCCGTGTTGTTGTTGTTGTTGTTGTTGTTGTTTTAGCCATACAGATTGTTTTATCTGTGGTTTCTGTGGTTTATCTCTGTGTTTAGCCATACAGATGGTTTTATCTCTGTGGTTTAGCCATACAGATGGTTTTATCTCTGTGGTTTAGCCATACAGATGGTTTATCTCTGTGGTTTAGCCATACAGATGGTTTTATCTCTGTGGTTTAGCCATACAGATTGATTTATCTCTGTGGTTTAGCCATACAGATGGTTTTATCTCTGTGGTTTAGCCATACAGATGGTTTTATCTCTGTGGTTTAGCCATACAGATGGTTTTATCTCTGTGGTTTAGCCATACAGATGGTTTTATCTCTGTGGTTTAGCCATACAGATGGTTTTATCTCTGTGGTTTAGCCATACAGATGGTTTTATCTCTGTGGTTTAGCCATACAGATGGTTTTATCTCTGTGGTTTAGCCATACAGATGGTTTTATCTCTGTGGTTTAGCCATACAGATGGTTTTATCTCTGTGGTTTAGCTACTTGATTGACATACAGATGGTTTTATCTCTGTGGTTTAGCCATACAGAACTCTCACCTTGGTTTATAAGGATGGTTTTATCTCTGTGGTTTCTCTGGTAGTTTAGCCATACAGATTGATTTATATCTCTGTGGTTTAACCACCTCCCCATCTCTGTGTCAAACTCATTCCACGGAGGGCAGAGTGTCTGTGGATTTTTGCTCCTACTTGATTGACAAATGAAGGTCACTGATTAGTTCGGAACTCTCACCTGGTTGTCTAGGTCCTAGTAAGGAACTCTCACCTAGTTGTCTAGGTCCTAGTAAGGAACTCTCACCTAGTTGTCTAGATGTTAGTGAGGAACTCTCACCTGGTTGTCTAGGTTTAGTAAGGAACTCTCACCTAGTTGTCTAGGTCCTAATAAGGAACTCTCACCTGGTTGTCTAGGTCTTAGTAAGGAACTCTCACCTGGTTGTCTAGGTCTTAGTAAGGAACCCTCACCTGGTTGTCTAGGTCTTAGTAAGGAACTCTCAAACCTGGTTGTCTAGGTTTTAGTAAGGAACTCTGACCTGGTTGTCTAGGTCTTAGTAAGGAACTCTGACCTGGTTGTCTAGGTTTTAGTAAGGAACTCTCACCTGTTGTCTAGGTCATAATTGAAAAGGAAACCCCAAACCAGCAGACGCTAGGCCCTCCATGGAATGAGTTGGACACCCTGCTGTAGTGGTACCTGGTTGCCGAGGTCATAATTGAAAGGAAACCCCAAACCAGCAGACGCTAGGCCCTCCATGGAATGAGTTGGACACCCTGCTGTAGTGGTACCTGGTTGTCGAGGTCATAATTGAAAGGAAACCCCAAACCAGCAGACACGAGGCCCTCCATGGAATGAGTTGGACACCCTGCTGTAGTGGTACTGCTTTCCTCTGTATCCCTCTGTAGCTTTGAGGTAGAGGAGGGTGAGATAGTCAGATACACAGACATACATGAATAGAACCAAGACGCGAAGGAAAGTTTCAGAAATGTTCCTGCTCTGTAATGTAAATCTCGCAGTAAGCAGTTGAAAGACAGCACAGTTAGGCAGCAGCACCAGTCACACTATGGTACCATACTGCAGGAAGTCAGATGTCTTGTTGAATACAAGATCACAGCAGAGCTGTCCAGACTAGGGTTCATATAGAAGTCATCTATCACACCATTGGCAGATATTCTGTTTCATGTACCTCTCTTGCCTACTTTCTCTGTCTCTCCCTCACTCTCTCACCCATTCTCTTTCTCTCACTGTCTCTCCCTCACTCTCACCCATTCTCTCTCTCACTGTCTCTCCCTCACTCTGTCACCCATTCTCTCTCACTGTCATTCTCTCTCACACATTCTCTCACCGTCTCTCCCTCCCACTCTCTCTCCCACTCTCTTTCTCTCGTGCTCTATCACAATCTCTCTCTCCCTCACTCACTTTCTCTCGTATCTCTTCTGTCAGGGAAAAAGTAGAGGTCCTGTGTGGCTCAGTCCATGGCGCTTCTCCATATCTCTCTGTCATGGGATATAAAAAAAATAAAAATAAAATAAAAAATAAAAAAAGTCATTATCAGACAGTGGCTAGAGCAGAGCTGCTTGCCGAACAGTTAGACTCCATACAATTACATATCCTACATCTCTTTGTGTATAGAATCACA
Source organism: Oncorhynchus masou masou (assembly GCF_036934945.1). NCBI lineage: Eukaryota > Metazoa > Chordata > Actinopteri > Salmoniformes > Salmonidae > Oncorhynchus > Oncorhynchus masou. The sequence goes on from NW_027009682.1 coordinate 33,509, forward strand.
GAGCACATGATCTATTGAAAATATGCTTGCTGATAATTAATTCAATTTCTTCTTTAATCCCGTGGATGACATGTTGATTTGAGGATCTGAGGCCCTCTAGTCCTGTCATCGCATGACTTCCTATAGGGCTGCTATTCAGCGGGATGGGTCTTTAGGGATGTCTGGAGACTGGGGGGACATGTCTAGTGTAATCTCTATCTCTCTAGTGTACATACAATAAGACAGTAGCAAATGAACTCATCAGCTGCTCTGGGCATCTGCTGCAGAATCTACAGCTAAGCTTAGTGCAACTGATATGCCTGTCAGGGATAGGTGGAAGCAGCTGTCAGGTCAGAGAAATGGAGTCATTCAGGCCAATGATTGGACTCCTTGAGGGTGGGAATAAAGTAAGTCGGGCCAAGGAAGCAAACTATAAGTTAAAATGATGAGGAACGTGGCTGGCCTGAAGTGACTTGCCCAGAGTGAGTTCACTCCATGGAGGTTCATAGCAGACTGTAACATGCAATGAGCAAATAGCAGTCTGGTCCCTTAGGAGAGGGAGTGGTCTTTTATCAGACAAACACACACACACACACACATATATATACACACACACACACACACTGCTCAAAAAAATAAAGGGAACACTTAAACAACACAATGTAACTCCAAGTCAATCACACTTCTGTGAAATCAACCACTTAGGAAGCAACACTGATTGACAATAAATTTCACACGCTGTTGTGCAAATGGAATAGACAACAGGTGGAAATTATAGGCAATTAGCAAGACACCCCCAATAAAGGAGTGGTTCTGCAGGTGGTGATATAGACCACTTCTCAGTTCCTATGCTTCCTGGCTGATGTTTTGGTCACTTTTGAATGCTGGCGGTGCTTTCACTCTAGTAGTAGCATGAGACGGAGTCTACAACCCACACAAGTGGCTCAGGTAGTGCAGCTCATCCAGGATGGCACATCAATGCAGAGCTGTGGCAAGAAGGTTTGCATGTGTCTGTCAGCGTAGTGTCCAGAGCATGGAGGCGCTACCAGGAGACAGGCCAGTACATCAGGAGACGTGGAGGAGGCCGTAGGAGGGCAACAACCCAGCAGCAGGACCGCTACCTCCGCCTTTGTGCTGAAAGGAGGAGCACTGCCAGAGCCCTGCAAAATGACCTCCAGCAGGCCACATATGTGCATGTGTAGCGCTGCTCAAACGGTCAGAAACAGACTCCATGAGGGTGGCATGAGGGCCCGACGTCCACAGGTGGAGGTTGCGCTTACAGCCCAACACCGTACATCAGGATGTTCGGCATTTGCCAGAGAACACCAGGATTGGCAAAATCGCCACTGGAGACGCCGTGGAGAACGTTCTGCTGCCTGCAACATCCTCCAGCATGACCGGTTTGGCGGCGGGTCAGTCATGGTGTGGGGTGGCATTTTCCAGACCTCCATGGGTTGATACATTTGATTTCCATTGATAATGTTTGCGTGATTTTGTTGTCAGCATATTCAACTATGTAAAGAAAAATAAATAAATAATAATATTTCATTCATTCAGATCTAGGATGTGTTATTTTAGTGTTCCCTTTATTTTTTTTGAGCAGTGTATATAGCCTTTATTTATCTAGACAAGTCAGTTAAGAACAAATTCTTTTTTACAATAACGGCCTACATAAACACTCACAATGTGTTATCGGGATACATATTCTCCCTTGAGTCCGTTCCCAGACACATACCTTTTAAATAAACCGTTTTTAAACTGTCCATCCATTGTTCCTCAACAGTTATTGAACTACTTCTATACTGTGAGTATTGTCCTTTCTGTGCTGGAAACGCCATGGGTGTGTATGAAAATGGCACCCTATTCCCTATATAGTGCACTACTTTTGACCAGCTTCCATAGGTCTCTGGTTAAAAGTAGTTCACTATATAGGGAATACTTAAATGTAATGTAAATGTAAATAGGGTGCCATTTGGGACTCATTCTATGGACTTCTCCAGCGTCTCGCAGGGTGTGACCACTCAGCCTGTCTGACGTTTGTCTCAGAAACACACAGCATCCTTGGAAAAAGCCTGAATCACATAAACAACACAACACACAACGGTGCTATTCTGGGTCTCCAGGAAGTTCTGTGGACAGATACACTTCCTGTTCTTCAACATGCAGGAAAATAACATGGACTTTGATGAAACATTGATATGGCCTTGCACTCTCTGTCTGAAAGGGACTGCTGATGACCACATGGGAGAAAGAAAATGAAAATATATATACTTTTGTTTTAAGACAAATTTTTGTCAAAGTGCAACATTTTGGACACATAGCCATATGTTATTGTATAACTTCACGTGCTACAAGTTCATGTTTAATACATTGCCACGATATCAAGAAAGAATGCCTTGGTAAATGAGATTATTTAAAGAAGTGTAGGCTGAGAGAATAACCACTTCATGAGTAAAAGAAAAGAAAGAATACGGACATTTAACTGTTGCTGCCCGAGGGTGGCGCTGTAGGAATGGTCCGTTATTGAGCGCAACATGACTACTCTTTACAGCCTGTGGAATAGATGACGCTCAGCAGTCATAGAGAATAATAGAGGCCTGTAAAATGGTCCAAATACCAGTTATAGCATGTGTAGCTCCATTGAAGGGCTTCAGCACCATTGTAATGTAGTTAACTGGGTGAGACTTCCAACGTTATTATCTGATCCCTCCTGATGACTCTGTTGGAGTCATGTCCCAATCGGGTCATCAGGAGGCATCAGACAATAGAGAATAAGAAAATGGACTACTTCATATAGAAATTGCCTCAATGGCGCTGCCCCGTGTGCTCACAGATGATATAATGGCACAGATATAAAAACATGAATTATCTATCTATCTCTATGGCATTAGCTGTTTACGGTCATCAGTCCAAAGTAATCGATTATAATCTCAAATATAATTTAATAACTAGTAAACACTGATTTGCCCAATTTAAAATTACTTTATTTAGATTTTAAGAATAATTTTGATTCGCAAAAGAATGGGATATTGGCTCTATTTAATGGGCGGGGGTGTATTAATGAACAGTATTGGAGCTCGATTGTAATTCCTTGTCGAGCGGGAACCAGAAGTAGAAACAACCAGACTGGATTAGTTTACTGTGGAGTTAATATCCTGCTGTCATGAACTGGTAAAACGCTTCTTATGCTGATATAAAAGATGAATTACAGGGATATATGTGACATTGTTACAGTATTTAGTGAGTGTACTACATATAAGTACGCTGTCTGTAGATTTGTAATGGCAGGTATGGGACATGTGTTAGCAATATTAGCTAGTTAAGCTAGTCGTTTGAACGTGTCTTGCAGCTGTCTAAGCAAGTAGTTTGTTTGTACCACCAGCTAGTTAACTAGTGGGTCTTTATAGTAAATCACGTTTGCTGGCGTTTTATTTTCATTTGAAGTGTTCAGTAACTTGTGACTTGTTTAACGGGATATATTGTTTCTGGATTACAGGTAGCTAGCGTAATTTTAGCATCTGGTCTTGTGCGGCTTCAACGCCATGTATCTCCATTCAGTTCCCCCATAGAGGATCCCCCCCCCCAAAAAAATGAAATTTGCAGGAAAACGTTGTTCAGAGTCTTCATGGACAGATATGGAAATATCAATAGAAATGAAGAAAGAAGATCTAAAAATGAAACCACTATCATGAGTTGCTAACATGACTTGGATAAAGTCGTTGGTTGCTTGACAACGAAATTAAAATAATTGCCTCTACGTTTCTATTGTATGATTTTTGGCTATAGGCTACTTTTGAAGCAAGGTAAGACATTTTAAGGAACAGGGGAAAATATAGCAATGTTATTGACAGGCCTAACCGTTTTCTGAAAGATGGAAAGGCTTTCCTAAAAAAACTTTCTCAGTTAAATTATAACTAGCTACACAGTATCTGATGTCCACCTGGCAGAATGATATCTGGATTATTTGCGAGTAATGAATTTGAGAGTGCAGAAAGCAATTAAAACCTGTGATTTTTCTTACTCAGCTGACAGCCTAATTTATTCAAATAAATTTATTTTAGATAATTCAGAGTATGTCACTTTTTCTCATAGAATTTTTCACACAGGTCACCTTTCCTTTCGTGGGGGAAGGCAGTTTGGGGGAATGATTTGCAACATTTCTCCAGGAACCACTACTGCCAGGGTTCAATATCCTGTCGTTACATACCTAAGTAAAGTTTGTACTAGAACGCTGGTCAACTTGTCTATGTATGCGCAAGCTGTTTCTCCAAAATACAAAATAAATGACTTCTGCGCACTTTGTTTACCGTCAAACTATCTCTGGTCAATGAGCATTGGGCCACGTGGCTCTTGTGTAGGGGATGACGCAAAGCCCTGCTTTACAGTAGCTGAACTGACATGGTTCCTCTGTGTAGGGACCAGAATGAGTTGCTATCGCCTGTTGTACGGGATGCTGAAGTGACCAGAGCAGCACGACGAAAGAGTTCAGTTCAGAAGAAGGCTCAATTCAACTGTATCCTTATTGGGCCGTTGCCGTGGTAAACCCACCTACCTGTTGTCTTTGTGGATTGTGCTATGTCTATGTTACACCATTTAAGACCAGCATTACTGATTCAACTGTATCCTTATTGGGCCGTTGACGGGTAAACACACCTACCTGTTGTCTTTGTGCTATGTCTATGTTTACATTTAAGACCATTTTACCTTTATTTAACTAGGTCAAGTTAGTTAAGAACAAATTCTTATTTTCAATGAACAGTGGGTTAACTGCCTGTTCAGGGCAGCAGAACGACAGATTTATACCTTGTCAGCTCGGGGATTTGAACTTGCAACCTTCTGGTTACTAGTCCAACGCTCTAACCACTAGGCTACCCTGCCGCCACCCACTGATGCTCATTGGTCACACACACCGTTGCTCAGACTAATAGTTAGCTAACAGAAGTCTCATGGGGCTGTTATATGACTGCATAAGGTGTGTCTTTTAGATAACAGTAACTAGCCAGTTATATTCCCTGACCGTTGTTGTCCAGTCCTTTCTCCTCGTGATGACAACCAAGGTAGTACCACCACACCTGCCCGTTCCCTGCCCTGCCCTGCTTCAAACAGTCCTGTAAGTGTGTCCCTTCAAACAGTCCTGTAAGTCTGTCTGTCCTCTTCAAACAGTCCTGTGTCTGTCAAACAGTCCTGTGAGTCTGTCCTCTTCAATACCAACACAGCCCGCTGGCTCTGCTATGAGAGCATTGTTTGGTTAAAGGTAAAACCGGTGTCCACCACGATAAAGACATCTAGATAAAATAAGACATATGTCCAGTTTTTTAACCCGACTCTCACCATCCACTAGTTGGTGTCTCCAGAATGACCGGAGACGAGGCTATACTGTTGTAACAGATTGTACTCTATTGTAATTGCTGTAGTGGTGATTCCTCCTCCCTCTCCCTACAGTCACGCCGAAGAGTGCTGCTAGGAACCCAGATGTCGGCCATCTTGGCGACAGGGCGCAGGACTCCTCGTTTCATCCATACACCACGACCTCCCCTGGGCAGTATGAGCATGGTGAGGAGATGGATACCAGTCTTGACTGGGTGTTTTTGTCTGCTGACAGACACTGTGGTTGTGTGTCTCTCTCTCCAAAGAGGGGATCCGGAGACAGAAGAACCTAGCCAATAGAATAGCCAATTAAACCACTGCATCACCATTCATCAGTTGTTGACACTTATTAAAGGTAGAATCAGTGATATGACGTAGATGCACAAAGTAAACAGTATAGTGGGTCAATTTTCTGGCAACAACTAAAGAGCGTTGGAGCGTGAGGCTAAACTTCTTCACTGTTTTGGTCATGTAGCTACCTATGTTGTAAGAGTGTGAAGGAACCCCGTGCAGATACTGTGTGAGAGGGAGTGTTGCATCTGCTCATCGCAATATCTGCGGTGCTGCTCGTGCAAAACGTCATTTCGCTGACTCTACCTTTTAATCAAGTACGTTGATGCCGATCCACACGCTGAATGTTTCTGTGTTTTTGACTGCGTCTCTGTCTCCCCTCTGGGCCCAGAACCTGATCCCACACACTGAATGTTTCTGTGTTTTTGACTGCGTCTCTGTCTCCCCTCTCTGGGCTCCAGAACCTGGATCCCACACGCTGAATGTTTCTGTGTTTTTGACTGTGTAGAACCTCTCTGTCTCCCTCTGGGCTCCAGAACCTGATCCCACACGCTGAATGTTTCTGTGTTTTTGACTGCCTTCTTAGCCTTCCCTCTGGCCCAGAACCTGGATCCCACACGCTGAATGTTTCTGTTTTTGACTGCGTCTGTCTCCTCTGGGCTCCAGAACCTGGATGACAGTGACTGACCAACAGCCTGTACCCGCCTCCCTCTGTCCGGCTGGGACTGGGGGACGCCAGCTTCACTGACGACATCAACATGTCCTCTGTAATGCTGAAGGAGGAGGATCCTGGAGAGGCTGGTCAGATTCAGTTATTTTCTCCTGGTTGTTGATTGATTTTTAATATCACTGATGAGCCAGTGGTTCCGTTTCAGGTTTCCCAGCCAGGTCTGAAAATCAGCACGTATAACTGACTACAAGGCCCAGATTTGGGGAAAGGGGTTACAGAGGGTAGTGGCGAGGTGTCGTTCTGTAAAATGCATAGAATTTATTTTTAACTTTTTTATTTTAACGAAAGCTCAACTCGATGCTCTGGGGCGCTTATATCATTTTTGGATGAAAACGTTCCTGTTTTAAACAAGATATTTTGTCACAGCGTCAGTCTGTCTCAGAGTTCCTCTGACGTGTCCAGAAAATACAAACACTCCTCCACTGCTGACCTCTGACCCTCCCCTCTGTGTCCTGCATGTCAGTCAGTCTGTTCCCAGAGTTCCTCCAGTCCAATCTCAGATGGCTCCTGAACGCAAGAGGAGTGAGTCAACCCCCTCTGTGTCCTGCAGGTGTCAGTCAGCATTGTGACGAGTTCCTCCAGATCATTGGAAGATTGACCACTGCTGACCTCTGACCCCCCTCTGTGTCCTGCAGCGTCAGTAAAAGTCTGTTCCCAGAGTTCCTCCAGTCCTATCTCAGACACTCCTCCACTGCTGACCTCTGACCCCCCTCCCTCTGTGTCCTGCAGCGTCAGTCAGTCTGTTCCCAGAGTTCCTACAGTCCTATCTCAGACACTCCTCCACTGCTGACCTCTGACCCCCCTCTGTGTCCTGCAGCGTCAGTCAGTCTGTTCCCAGAGTTCCTCCAGTCCTATCTCAGACACTCCTCCACTGCTGACCTCTGACCCCCCTCCCCCTCTGTGTCCTGCAGCGTCAGTCAGTCTGTTCCCAGAGTTCCTCCAGTCCTATCTCAGACACTCCTCCACTGCTGACCTCTGACCCCCCCTCTGTGTCCTGCAGCGTCAGTCAGTCTGTTCCCAGAGTTCCTCCAGTCCCATCTCAGACACTCCTCCACTGCTGACCTCTGACCCCCCCCCTCTGTGTCCTGCAGCGTCAGTCAGTCTGTTCCCAGAGTTCCTCCAGTCCTATCTCAGACACCCTCCACTGCACCTCTGACCCCCCCCTGTGTCCTGCAGCGGGAGTTTCCCAGAGCTCCAGTCCCATCTCAGATGACTCCTCCACTGCTGACCTCTGACCCCCCTGTTCTGTGTCCTGCAGCGTCAGTCAGTCTGTTCCCAGAGTTCCTCCAGTCCTATCTCAGACACTCCTCCACTCACACCTCTGACCCCACTAAACTGTGTCCAGCAGCGTCAGTACAGTCTGTTCCTTGACAGTTCCTCCACCAGTCCTATCTCAGACACTCCTCCACTGCTGACCCCTGACTTTCCCCTCTGTGTCCCCTGCAGCGTCAGTCAACAGTTCCACCAGAGTTCCTCCAGTCCTATCTCAGACACTTCTCCACTGCTGACCTCAGACCTCCCCTCTGGGTCCTGCAGGCCAGTCAGTCTGTTCCCAGAGTTCCTCCAGTCCTATCTCAGACATCTTCCACTGCTGACCTCTGACCCCCACCCCCCAGTCCTGCAGTTTAATAAACAAACCCCAGTTCAGTCCTATCTCAGACACTCCTCCACTGCTGACCTCTGACCCTCCCC
>NW_027009683.1:0-41564 GCF_036934945.1 Oncorhynchus masou masou
ATAACTAACACAACATGACTGTCAGTAAATAACTAACCCAACATGGGATGGGTAAAAAACTAACACAACATGACTGTCAGATGGGTAAATAACTAACACAACATGACTGTCAGATGGGTAAATAACTAACCCAACATGACTGTCAGATGGGTAAATAACACAACATGACTGTCAGATGGGTAACACAACATGATGGTTAAATAACACAACATGACTGTCAGATGGGTAAATAACACAACATGACTGTCAGATGGTTAAATAACACAACATGACTGTCAGATGGGTAAATAACTAACACAACATGACTGTCAGATGGGTAAATAACTAACACAACATGACTGTCAGATGGGTAAATAACTAACACAACATGACTGTCAGATGGGTAAATGGGTAAATAACACAACATGACTGTCAGATGGTTAAATAAACACAACATGACTGTCTTATGGGTAAATAACACAACATGACTGTCAGATGGGTAAATAACTAACACAACATGTCAGATGTCATGACTGATGGGTAAATAACACAACATGACTAACACAACATGACAGATGGGTAAATAACACAACATGATGGGTAAATAACTAACACAACATGACTATCAGATGGGTAACTAACACAACATGACTGTCAGATGGGTAAATAACTAACACAACATGACTGTCAGATGGGTAAACTAACACAACATGACTGTCAGATGGTTAAATAACTAACACAACATGACTGTCAGATGGGTAACACAACATGACTGTCAGATGGGTAAACACAACATGACTGTCAGATGGTTAAATAACTAACCCAACATGACTGTCAGATGGGTAAATAACTAACACAACATGACTGTCAGATGGGTAAATAACTAACACAACATGACTGTCAGACTGTCATGGATGGTATAGTATTTTTGAAAAGTGTTATTGCTGTAAGAAATGTTTTTTTTCATGTCGCAGTGAATCCTGGGAGTTGTAGGAAACGATGGCAGAGGTCTTGCGCAGGTTTCGGGTTGAGTCTGCGAGGCCAGTGACCTCTGACACAGTTAGAGGAACGCGTTGCTCTTCTGAACACTTCAGGACACTAAAGGGCCCACATCTACAAAGTGTCTCAGAGTAGGAAGGGCTCATCTAGGATCTGTCCGTATAGTCTGATTCATTATGATCTCAAAGGGCTAAACTGATCCAAGATCAGCACTATTCACCCTGATGCCCTTAAATGAATATGTGACCCTGAGCACAGCTGTACGTCCAGACCTGTCTACACCAATCTGGTCTGGTTGTCTTGCTATGCAGTACAGTACTGGGCTGAGAACTTTCCATTCCCCTAGTAGTGATAAGCAGCTGGATATATTTACCCCCCCCACCCCACCCCACCCCCAGGATAAGTAACCTTTTTGGAGTGAATATTCTACTGGGTCTTGCCCTCTGTTCTGGGCTGAGGTGGACAATATCCTGGGCTCCTTCTGGTTCGACTCTGATTGGGTTTGGGGATAAGTAAGGTCCAGTCTCCTTTAGAATGGTGACAGTGGCGTTCCTCTGGATCGTCTCCTGTCTGGATTTTGTCAGCGCCTCCCTATGGTGGGTCCACCTGCAGTCTGCTCTCCTTTCCTCAGGGGGTTTTTAACTCTTAGTTACAGTTATCAATCTTCTATACTTCATCTACAGCAGGGTTCCCCAAAAGGCGGCCCAGGGATTTTGTTTACCCCCCCCTCAAGCTTTCTGAACAGAGTTATATTTTCTTATTATTATATATTTTTTTTTACCTTTATTTAACATGGCAAGTCAGTTAAGAACAAATTCTTATTTTCAATGACGGCCTGCCGGGGAACAGTGGGTTAACTGCCTGTTCAGGGGCAGAACGACAGATTTGTACCTTGTAAGCTCTGGGATTTGAACTTGCAACCTTTCGGGTTACTAGTCCAACACTCTAACCAGTCAGCTTCCCTGCTGCCCCTATTGATGCAAGGACTGACCATCCATGATATCAAAATTATAATTTTAACCAATTACTTTCATTGTTGGACATAAAATACTGTATAAACACCAGGAAATTGGTGATTTTAATTTTGGAAATCTGTTCCCAAGTATTCCCACACATAAATAGAAAGATATGCGATCGTATCCCACCGTAACCAAGGTTTGAAATGATTATGTTGATGTCTTACTATATCTGTTTAGGATTCTTGCAGTCAATTTGCAGTCTACAAGTGATTGATAACTATCTTTCCGGCCCACGGCTAAAAGTAATTGGGGACTCCTGAGCTATAATCTTCTCCGCCTAACCCTTAAATGAAGTTTGGTTTTCCTCAAGGCTCTGTTCTTGGACCACTAATGTTCTTATGATATATTGTGTGTTACTGCCCCTCGTGATGTTAGACACCCATGGTTGAGGATGTTTCATTAAAGCTCCAATCGATAATAACCAAGCTTTCTCCACACCCCAAAAAAAGCTGAGGGACGGAGGGCCGGGTGAAATGTTCAAATTCATAGACAGAGCTATTGATACAAGGACTGACCAGCCATGATATCAACATTGTAGTTTAACCATGTTTTTAAGGCTATACAGTGTTTGTTTATATGTGTTGGGTTATGATGGGGTATAACATTTGACATAAGCTCATGGGGCATTTATTTTTCAAGAATCGATGGGTCCATATTATTAAATGTATTAGGTCCAAAAATATTAACATTCCCTGTTATATTACATGATGCTGATTGGCCCTTTAAACAGAGCTGACTGTAGAAACATTCCCTGTGATATTACATGATGCTGATTGGCCCTTTACACAGAGCTGACTGTAGAAACATTCCCTGTGATATTACATGATGCTGATTGGCCCTTTAAACAGAGCTGACTGTAGAAACATTCCCTGTGATATTACATGATGCTGATTGGCCCTTTACACAGAGCTAACTGTAGAAACATTCCCTGTGATATTACATGATGCTGATTGGTCCTTTAAACAGAGCTGACTGTAGAAACATTCCCTGTGATATTACATGATGCTGATTGGCCCTTTAAACAGAGCTGACTGTAGAAACATTCCCTGTGATATCACATGATGCTGATTGGCCCTTTAAACAGAGCTGACTGTAGAAACATTCCCTGTGATATTACATGATGCTGATTGGCCCTTTATACAGAGCTGACTGTAGAAACATTCCCTGTGATATTACATGATGCTGATTGGCCCTTTAAACAGAGCTGACTGGAGAAACATTCCCTGTGATATCACATGATGCTGATTGGCCCTTTAAACAGAGCTGACTGGAGAAACATTCCCTGTGATATTACATGATGCTGATTGGCCCTTTAAACAGAGCTGACTGTAGAAACATTCCCTGTGGTATCACATGATGCTGATTGGCCCTTTAAACAGAGCTGACTGTAGAAACATTCCCTGTGATATTACATGATGCTGATTGGCCCTTTAAACAGAGCTGACTGTAGAAACATTCCCTGTGATATTACATGATGCTGATTGGCCCTTTAAACAGAGCTGACTGTAGAAACATTCCCTGTGATATTACATGATGCTGATTGGCCCTTTACACAGAGCTAACTGTAGAAACATTCCCTGTGATATTACATGATGCTGATTGGCCCTTTACACAGAGCTGACTGTAGAAACATTCCCTGTTATATTACATGATGCTGATTGGCCCTTTACACAGAGCTGACTGTAGAAACATTCTGTGTGATATTACATGATGCTGATTGGCCCTTTAAACAGAGCTGACTGTAGAAACATTCCCTGTGATATCACATGATGCTGATTGGCCCTTTACACAGAGCTAACTGTAGAAACATTCCCTGTGATATTACATGATGCTGATTGACCCTTTACACAGAGCTAACTGTAGAAACATTTCCTGTTATATTGTATGATGCTGATTGGCCCTTTACACAGAGCTGACTGTAGAAACATTCCTTGTGATATTACATGATGCTGATTGGCCCTTTACACAGAGCTAACTGTAGAAACATTTCCTGTTATATTGTATGATGCTGATTGGCCCTTTACACAGAGCTGACTGTAGAAACATTCCCTGTGATATTACATGATGCTGATTGGCCCTTTACACAGAGCTGACTGTAGAAACATTCCCTGTGATATTACATGATGCTGATTGGCCCTTTACACAGAGCTGACTGTAGAAACATTCCCTGTGATATTACATGATGCTGATTGGCCCTTTAAACAGAGCTGACTGTAGAAACATTCCCTGTGATATTACATGATGCTGATTGGCCCTTTACACAGAGCTGACTGTAGAAACATTCCCTGTGATATTACATGATGCTGATTGGCCCTTTAAACAGAGCTGACTGTAGAAACATTCCCTGTGATATTACATGATGCTGATTGGCCCTTTAAACAGAGCTGACTGTAGAAACATTCCCTGTTATATTACATGATGCTGATTGGCCCTTTACACAGAGCTAACTGTAGAAACATTCCCTGTGATATTACATGATGCTGATTGGCCCTGTAAACAGAGCTGACTGTAGAAACATTCCCTGTGATATTACATGATGCTGATTGGCCCTTTACACAGAGCTGACTGTAGAAACATTCCCTGTGATATCACATGATGCTGATTGGCCCTTTAAACAGAGCTGACTGTAGAAACATTCCCTGTGATATTACATGATGCTGATTGGCCCTTTACACAGAGCTGACTGTAGAAACATTCCCTGTGATATCACATGATGCTGATTGGCCCTTTAAACAGAGCTGACTGGAGAAACATTCCCTGTGATATCACATGATGCTGATTGGCCCTTTAAACAGAGCTGACTGGAGAAACATTCCCTGTGATATTACATGATGCTGATTGGCCCTTTAAACAGAGCTGACTGTAGAAACATTCCCTGTGGTATCACATGATGCTGATTGGCCCTTTACACAGAGCTGACTGTAGAAACATTCCCTGTGATATTACATGATGCTGATTGGCCCTTTAAACAGAGCTGACTGTAGAAACATTCCCTGTGATATTACATGATGCTGATTGGCCCTTTAAACAGAGCTGACTGTAGAAACATTCCCTGTGATATTACATGATGCTGATTGGCCCTTTACACAGAGCTAACTGTAGAAACATTTCCTGTTATATTGTATGATGCTGATTGGCCCTTTACACAGAGCTGACTGTAGAAACATTCCCTGTGATATTACATGATGCTGATTGGCCCTTTACACAGAGCTGACTGTAGAAACATTCCCTGTGATATCACATGATGCTGATTGGCCCTTTACACAGAGCTGACTGTAGAAACATTCCCTGTGATATTACATGATGCTGATTGGCCCTTTACACAGAGCTGACTGTAGAAACATTCCCTGTGATATTACATGATGCTGATTGGCCCTTTAAACAGAGCTGACTGTAGAAACATTCCCTGTGATATTACATGATGCTTATTGGCCCTTTAAACAGAGCTAACTGTAGAAACATTCCCGGTTATATTACATGATGCTGATTGGCCCTTTACACAGAGCTGACTGTAGAAACATTCCCTGTGATATCACATGATGCTGATTGGCCCTTTACACAGAGCTGACTGTAGAAACATTCCCTGTGATATTACACGATGCTGATTGGCCCTTTACACAGAGCTGACTGTAGAAACATTCCCTGTGATATCACATGATGCTGATTGGCCCTTTAAACAGAGCTGACTGTAGAAACATTCCCTGTGATATTACACGATGCTGATTGGCCCTTTACACGGAGCTGACTGTAGAAACATTCCCTGTGATATTACATGATGCTGATTGGCCCTTTACACAGAGCTGACTGTAGAAACATTCCCTGTGATATTACATGATGCTGATTGTCCCTTTACACAGAGCTGACTGTAGAAACATTCCGTGTGATATTACATGATGCTGATTGGCCCTTTAAACAGAGCTGACTGTAGAAACATTCCCTGTGATATTACACGATGCTGATTGGCCCTTTAAACAGAGCTGACTGTAGAAACATTCCCTGTGATATTACACGATGCTGATTGGCCCTTTACACAGAGCTGACTGTAGAATGATTTCCCTGTGATATCACATGATGCTGATTGGCCCTTTACACAGAGCTGACTGTAGAAACATTCCCTGTGATATTACATGATGCTGATTGGCCCTTTAAACAGAGCTGACTGTAGAAACATTCCGTGTGATATTGTATGATGAGCTCAGGGGAATCGTTACTACAGGTACGTAAATGTGTCCTCCATATCATCTCCATATCCCCCTTCCCATATTTCCCTACCTTCTTGTACTCCTGTGTAATGATGTGACGAAGTGTGTTTTTGTGACCCACGGAAAAATGCATTTTAAAATCAACACTGACTTGACTCCATGTCCTGTTCCCAGGCTGCGTCACACTGATCAGTTAGCTGGCCATTGCTGGCCTGAACATCAACGACCCCCCCCGTCTGCCTGGCTGAGTCATCTGATGTCTTCACCTCAGCCATGAAGTGTTTGAGGGTTCTGCAGCACGACAACACTGAGCCAATACTCTAGAAAATACAATAGTGCTGATAATAATACACATTAGTATCTGGTATCTGGTATTATGTCTCATTGTTGTGATCATATTTATAATGTCTCATTGTTCTGATCATAGTTATGTCTCATTGTTGTGATCATAGTTATAATGTCTCATTGTTGTGATCATATTTATAATGTCTCATTGTTCTGATCATAGTTATGTCTCATTGTTGTGATCATATTTATAATGTCTCAATGTTCTGATCATAGCTGATCATAGCCGATCTAACCGACTCCCTGTCTCGCTAACTCCCTCCCTGTCTCGCTAACTCCCTCCCTGTCTCGCTAACCACCTCCCTGTCTCGCTAACTCCCTCCCTGTCTCGCTAACTCCCTCCCTGTCTCGCTAACCACCTCCATGTCTCGCTAACCACCTCCATGTCTCGCTAACCACCTCCCTGTCTCGCTAACTCCCTCCCTGTCTCGCTAACTCCCTCCCTGTCTCGCTAACCACCTCCCTGTCTCGCTAACCGACTTCCTGTCTCGCTCAACCACCTCCTGTCTCGCTAACCCCTCCCTGTCTCGCTAACTCCCTCCCTGTCTCGCTAACTCCCTCCCCTGTCTCGCTAAACTCCTCCCTGTCTCGCTAACCACCTCCCTGTCTCGCTAACCGACTCCCCCTGTCTCGCTAACTCCTCCCCTGTCTCGCTAACTCCCTCCCTGTCTCGCTAACCACCTCCCTAACCACCTCCCTGTCTCGCTAACCGACTCCCTGTCTCGCTAACTCCCTCCCTGGACTCATTGTTCTGATCATAGCTATTATGTCTCATTGTTCTGATCATATTTATAATGTCTCATTGTTCTGATCATAGTTATGTCTCATTGTTGTGATCATAGTTATAATGTCTCATTGTTGTGATCATATTTATAATGTCTCAATGTTCTGATCATAGCTATAATGTCTCATTGTTGTGATCATAGTTATAATGTCTCATTGTTGTGATCATATTTATAATGTCTCAATGTTCTGATCATAGTTATAATGTCTCATTGTTCTGATCATAGTTATGTCTCATTGTTCTGAGTTCTGATCATAGTTATGTCTCATTGTTCTGATCTCCCTGTCTCGCTAACTCCCTCCCTGTCTCGCTATCTCCCTCCATGTCTCGCTAACTCCCTCCCTGTCTCGCTAACTCCCTCCCTGTCTCGCTAACTCCCTCCCTGTCTCGCTAACCACCTCCCTGTCTCACTAACCGACTCCCTGTCTCACCAACTCCCCCTGTCTCGCTAACCACCTCCCTGTCTCACTAACCGACCCCTGTCTCGCTAACTCCCTCCCTGTCTCGCTAACTCCCTCCCTGTACTCACCTAACTCCCTCCCTGTCTCGCTAACCACCTCCCTGTCTCGCTAACTCCCTCCCTGATTACTCATCTAACTCCCTCCCTGTCTCGCTAACTCAGCCTCCCTGTCTCGCTAACTCCCTCCCTGTCTACTGAACCACCTCCATGTCTCGCTAACCACCTCCCTGTCTCGCTTAACTCCCTCCCTGTCCGCTAACCCCCCTCAGCCCCTGTCTCGCTAACCACCTCCCTGTCTCGCTAACCGACTTCCTGTCTCGCTAACCACCTCCCTGTCTCGCTAACTCCCTCCCTGTCTCGCTAACTCCCTCCCTGTCTCGCTAACTCCCTCCCTGTCTCGCTAACCACCTCCCTGTCTCTAACTCAGCCCCCTCCCTGTCTCGCTAACTCACCTACCTCCCTGTCTCGCTAACTCCTCCTGTCTCGCTAACCACCTCCATGTCTCGCTAACTCAGCCTCCCTGTCTCGCTAACCACCTCCCTAACCACCTCCCTGTCTCGCTAACCGACTCACCTGTCAATCAGCCCCTTAACTCCCTCCCTGGACTCATTGTTCTGATCCCACAATAGCTATTATGTCTCATTGTTCTGATCATATTTATAATGTCTCATTGTTCTGATCATAGTTATGTCTCATTGTTGTGATCATAGTTGATAATGTCTCATTGTTGTGATCATATTTATAATGTCTCAATGTTCTGATCATAGCTATAATGTCTCATTGTTGTGATAACCACAATAGTTATAATGTCTCATTGTTGTGATCATATTTATAATGTCTCAATGTTCTGATCATAGTTATAATGTCTCATTGTTCTGATCATAGTTATAACGTCTCAGTGTTCTGATCATAGTTATGTCTCATTGTTCTGATCTCCCTGTCTCGCTAACTCCCTCCCTGTCTCGCTATCTCCCTCCATGTCTCGCTAACTCCCTCCCTGTCTCGCTAACTCCCTCCCTGTCTCGCTAACTCCCTCCCTGTCTCGCTAACTCCCTCCCTGTCTCGCTAACTCCCTCCCTGTCTCGCTAACAATCCCCTCCTGTCTCGCTAACCACCTCCTGTCTCGCTAACCACCTCCCTGTCTCACGCTAACCACCTCCCTGTCTCGCTAACTGACTTCCTGTCTCGCTAACTCCCTCCCTGTCTCGCTAACTCCCCCTCCCTGTCTCACTAACCACCTCCCTGTCTCGCTAACCACCTCCCTGTCTCACCTAACTCCCTCCCTGTCTCACTACCACAATCCCTCCCTGTCTCGCTAACTCCCTCCCTGTCTCGCTAACTCCCTCCCTGTCTCGCTATCTCCCTCCATGTCTCGCTAACTCCCTCCCTGTCTCGCTAACCACCTCCCTGTCTCGCTAACTCCCTCCCTGTCTCGCTAACTCCCTCCCTGTCTCGCTAACCACCTCCCTGTCTCGCTAACTCCCTCCCTGTCTCGCTAACTCCCTCCCTGTCTCGCTATCTCCTCCCTGTCTCGCTAACTCCCTCCTGTCTCGCTAACTCCCTCCCTGTCTCGCTAACTCCCTCCCTGTCTCGCTAACCGACTCCCTGTCTCGCTAACCACCTCCCTGTCTCGCTAACCGACTCCCTGTCTCGCTAACCGACTCCCTGTCTCGCTAACTCCCTCCCTGTCTCGCTAACTCCCTCCCTGTCTCGCTAACTCCCTCCCTGTCTCGCTAACTCCCTCCCTGTCTCGCTAACCACCTCCCTGTCTCGCTAACCGACTCCCTGTCTCGCTAACTCCCTCCCTGTCTCGCTAACTCCCTCCCTGTCTCGCTAACTCCCTCCCTGTCTCGCTAAACTCCCTCCCTGTCTCGCTAACTCCCCCCTGTCTCACCTAACTCCCTCCCTGTCTACGCTAACTCCCTCCCTGTCTCGCTAACTCCCTCCCTGTCTCGCTAACCACCCCTGTCTCGCTAACTCCCTCCCTGTCTCGCTACACCACCCCCTGTCTCGCTCCACAATCAGCTCCCTGTCTCGCCAACCCCCTCCCTGTCTCGCTAACCACCCCCTGTCTCGCTAACCGACTCCCTGTCTCGCTAACTCCTCCCTGTCTCGCTAACTCCCCCTGTCTCGCTAACTACCTCCCTGTCTCGCTAACTCAGCCTCCCTGTCTCGCTAACTCCCTCCCTGTCTCACTAACTCCCTCCCTGTCTCAGCTAACTCCCTCCCTGTCTCGCTAACCACCTCCATGTCTCGCCACCACCTCCCTGTCTCGCTAACTCAGCCCCCTGTCTCGCTAACTACCTCCCTGTCTTGCTAACTCCCTCCCTGTCTCGCTAACTCCCTCCCTGTCTCGCTAACTCCCTCCCTGTCTCGCTAACTCCCTCCCTGTCTCGCTAACCACCTCCATGTCTCGCTAACCACCTCCCTGTCTCGCTAACTCCCTCCCTGTCTCGCTAACTCCCTCCCTGTCTCGCTAACCACCTCCCTGTCTCGCTAACCGACTTCCTGTCTCGCTAACCACCTCCCTGTCTCGCTAACTCCCTCCCTGTCTCGCTAACTCCCTCCCTGTCTCGCTAACTCCCTCCCTGTCTCGCTAACTCCCTCCCTGTCTCGCTAACCACCTCCATGTCTCGCTAACTCCCTCCCTGTCTCGCTAACCACAGCCCCTGTCTCACCTAACTCCCTCCCTGTCTCGCTAACCACCTCCCTGTCTCGCTAACCGACTTCCTGTCTCGCTAACCACCTCCCTGTCTCGCTAACTCCCTCCCTGTCTCGCTAACTCCCTCCCTGTCTCGCTAACTCCCTCCCTGTCTTCCACCATGTCTCCCTCCCTCTCTGTCTCCTTCCCTCCCAGTGATACACCATGATATATGAAACGTCACCCAGTGATACACCAGGTGGCATATCCCTTTATGGGAATCAGCCCCTTGATTACTCACTAACCACAATCAGCCCCTTGATTACTCACCTCCACAATCAGCACCTTGATTACTCACTAACCACAATCTGCCCCTTGATTACTCACCTCCACAATCAGCCCCTTGATTACTCACCTCCACAATCTGCCCCTTGATTACTCACCTCCACAATCAGCCCCTTGATTACTCACCTCCCACAATCAGCCCCTTGATTACTCACTAACCACAATCAGCCCCTTGATTACTCACTAACCACAATCAGCCCCTTGATTACTCACCTACACAATCAGCCCCTTGATTACTCACTAACCACAATAAGCCCTTGATTACTCACCTACACAATCAGCCCCTTGATTACTCACTAACCACAATCAGCCCCTTGATTACTCACCTCCACAATCAGCCCCTTGATTACTCACCTACACAATCAGCCCCTTGATTACTCACCTACACAATCAGCCCCTTGATTACTCACTAACCACAATCAGCCCCTTGATTACTCACCTCCACAATCAGCCCCTTGATTACTCACCTACACAATCAGCCCCTTGATTACTCACCTACACAATCAGCCCCTTGATTACTCACCTCCACAATCAGCCCCTTGATTACTCACCTACACAATCAGCCCCTTGATTACTCACCTCCAACAATCAGCCCCTTGATTACTCACCTCCACAATCAGCCCCTTGATTACTCACCTCCACAATCAGCCCCTTGATTACTCACCTCCACAATCAGCCCCTTGATTACTCACCTCCACAATCAGCCCCTTGATTATTCACCTACACAATCAGCCCCTTGATTACTCACCTCCACAATCAGCCCCTTGATTACTCACCTACACAATCAGCCCCTTGATTACTCACCTCCAACAATCAGCCCCTTGATTACTCACCTACACAATCAGCCCCTTGATGACTCACCACCACAATCAGCCCCTTGATTACTCACCTCCAACAATCAGCCCCTTGATTACTCACCTACACAATCAGCCCCTTGATTACTCACCTACACAATCAGCCCCTTGATTACTCACCTCCTACAATCAGCCCCTTGATTACTCACCTACACAATCAGCCCCTTGATTACTCACCTCCAACAATCAGCCCCTTGATTACTCACAACCACAATCAGCCCCTTGATGACTCACCACCACAATCAGCCCCTTGATTACTCACCTCCAACAATCAGCCCCTTGATTACTCACCTACACAATCAGCCCCTTGATTACTCACCTACACAATCAGCCCCTTGATTACTCACCTCCTACAATCAGCCCCTTGATTACTCACCTACACAATCAGCCCCTTGATTACTCACCTCCACAATCTGCCCCTTGATTACTCACAACCACAATCAGCCCCTTGATTACTCACCTACACATTCAGCCCCTTGATTACTCACCTACACAATCAGCCCCTTGATTACTCACTAACCACAATCAGCCCCTTGATTACTCACCTACACAATCAGCCCCTTGATTACTCACCTCCAACAATCAGCCCCTTGATTACTCACCTACACAATCAGCCCCTTGATTACTCACTAACCACAATCAGCCCCTTGATTACTCACTAACCACAATCAGCCCCTTGATTACTCGCCAACCACAATCAGCCCCTTGATTACTCACATCCACAATCAGCCCCTTGATTACTCACCTCCACAATCAGCCCCTTGATGACTCACCTCCACAATCAGCCCCTTGATTACTCACCTCTCACAATCAGCCCCTTGATTACTCACTAACCACAATCAGCCCCTTGATTACTCACTAACCACAATCAGCCCCTTGATTACTCACCTCCACCAATCAGCCCCTTGATTACTCACTAACCACAATCAGCCCCTTGATTACTCACCTCCACAATCAGCCCCTTGATTACTCACTAACCACAATCAGCCCCTTGATTACTCACATCCACAATCAGCCCCTTGATTACTCACCTCCACAATCAGCCCCTTGATGACTCACCTCCACAATCAGCCCCTTGATTACTCACCTCTCACAATCAGCCCCTTGATTACTCACTAACCACAATCAGCCCCTTGATTACTCACTAACCACAATCAGCCCCTTGATTACTCACCTCCACCAATCAGCCCCTTGATTACTCACTAACCACAATCAGCCCCTTGATTACTCACCTCCACAATCAGCCCCTTGATTACTCACTAACCACAATCAGCCCCTTGATTACTCACCTACACAATCAGCCCCTTGATTACTCACCTCCAACAATCAGCCCCTTGATTACTCACCTCCGCAATCAGCCCCTTGATTACTCACCTACACAATCAGCCCCTTGATTACTCACCTCCACAATCAGCCCCTTGATTACTCACCTACACAATCAGCCCCTTGATTACTCACCTACACAATCAGCCCCTTGATTACTCACTAACCACAATCAGCCCCTTGATTACTCACCTCCACAATCAGCCCCTTGATTACTCACTAACCACAATCAGCCCCTTGATGACTCACCTCCTACAATCACCCCCTTGATTACTCACCTACACAATCAGCCCCTTGATTACTCACCTCCACAATCAGTCCCTTGATTACTCACCTCCACAATCACCCCCTTGATTACTCACCTACACAATCAGCCCCTTGATTACTCACTAACCACAATCAGCCCCTTGATTACTCACCTCCACAATCAGCCCCTTGATTACTCACCTCCACAATCAGCCCCTTGATTACTCACCTCCCACAATCAGCCCCTTGATTACTCACCTCCACAATCAGCCCCTTGATTACTCACCTCCACAATCACCCCCTTGATTACTCACCTCCACAATCAGCCCCTTGATTACTCACCTACACAATCAGCCCCTTGATTACTCACCTACACAATCAGCCCCTTGATTACTCACTAACCACAATCAGCCCCTTGATTACTCACCTACAACAATCAGCCCCTTGATTACTCACTAACCACAATCAGCCCCTTGATTACTCACCTACACAATCAGCCCCTTGATTACTCACCTACACAATCAGCCCCTTGATTACTCACATACACAATCAGCCCCTTGATTACTCACCTACACAATCAGCCCCTTGATTACTCACCTCCACAATCAGCCCCTTGATTACTCACCTACACAATCAGCCCCTTGATTACTCACCTACACAATCAGCCCCTTGATTACTCACCTACACAATCAGCCCCTTGATTACTCACCTACACAATCAGCCCCTTGATTACTCACCACCTACAATCAGCCCCTTGATTACTCACCTACACAATCAGCCCCTTGATTACTCACCTACACAATCAGCCCCTTGATTACTCACCTACACAATCAGCCCCTTGATTACTCACCTACACAATCAGCCCCTTGATTACTCACCTACACAATCAGCCCCTTGATTACTCACCACCTACAATCAGCCCCTTGATTACTCACCTACACAATCAGCCCCTTGATGACTCACCTACACATTCAGCCCCTTGATTACTCACCTACACAATCAGCCCCTTGATTACTCACCTACACAATCAGCCCCTTGATTACTCACCTACACAATCAGCCCCTTGATTACTCACTAACCACAATCAGCCCCTTGATTACTCACCTACACAATCAGCCCTTGATTACTCACCTACACAATCAGCCCCTTGATTACTCAACTACACAATCAGCCCCTTGATTACTCACCTACACAATCAGCCCCTTGATTACTCACCTCCCACAATCAGCCCCTTGATTACTCACCTCCAACAATCAGCCCCTTGATTACTCACCTACACAATCAGCCCCTTGATTACTCACCTACACAATCAGCCCCTTGATTACTCACCTACACAATCAGCCCCTTGATTACTCACCTCCAACAATCAGCCCCTTGATTACTCACCTACACAATCAGCCCCTTGATTACTCACCTACACAATCAGCCCCTTGATTACTCACCTCCAACAATCAGCCCCTTGATTACTCACCTACACAATCAGCCCCTTGATTACTCACCTACACAATCAGCCCCTTGATTACTCACCTCCAACAATCAGCCCCTTGATTACTCACCTACACAATCAGCCCCTTGATTACTCACCTACACAATCAGCCCCTTGATTACTCACCTCCAACAATCAGCCCCTTGATTACTCACCTACACAATCAGCCCCTTGATTACTCACCTCCAACAATCAGCCCCTTGATTACTCACCTACACAATCAGCCCCTTGATTACTTACCTACACAATCAGCCCCTTGATTACTCACCTCCAACAATCAGCCCCTTGATTACTCACCTACACAATCAGCCCCTTGATTACTCACCTCCAACAATCAGCCCCTTGATTACTCACCTACACAATCAGCCCCTTGATTACTTACTACACAATCAGCCCCTTGATTACTCACCTCCAACAATCAGCCCCTTGATTACTCACCTACACAATCAGCCCCTTGATTACTCACCTCCAACAATCAGCCCCTTGATTACTCACCTACACAATCAGCCCCTTGATTACTCGCCAACCACAATCAGCCCCAGTTCGTCCTGGCACGGAGAGCCCGTCGAGACCTGGCACGTCCAGCAGAGGGAGCCAGACTCCGTCTGTCAACAGGCCTCGACGAGTCTCCCCCTGGTGGCTGACCTGCTGTACGCCACGGCCATGATATGTGAAACATCACCACGTGATGCGTCATGACCCTTAAATGACGATGTGTGAAACATCACTTGGTTGCTGACGCAGTAATTAGAGATGCTGTTTTTCGTGTTAAAGAAACAACATGAATGAAGGAGATGCACATCCCTTTACCTATATGATCGGATCAATAAGGTGACATGAGGTGGTTTTTTCACAACACAACCCTCCGTCTCGAAGTGAACCCATTTCCTCTACAACGCGCGTTGCCATGGTAGCATCTCTATTGTCTTTGAAGTGAATATGGAACTGAGGGGCAACTTGTAGCAAATTTAAAGAGGAGGGAGGGAGGGAGGGAGGGAGGGAGGGAGGGAGACAGACAGAGGAGGAGGGATGGAGTGAGGGAGGGAGGGGTTTCAGAGGAGGGAGGGAGGGAGACAGAGGAGGTAGGGAGGAAGACAGAGGAGGGAGGGAGAGGAGGAGGGAATGGTTGAGGCAGGGAGACAGAGGAGGGAGGGAGGGAGACAGAGGAGGGATAGGAGAAAGAGGAGGTAGGGAGAGAAGGAGGGAAGGATTGAGGGAGGGAGAGAGAGATGGACACAGAGGAGGGACGGAGTGAGTGAGTGATGGAGGTGTGGAGTGAGTGAGTGAGTGAGTGAGTGAGTGAGTGAGTGAGTGAGTGAGTGAGTGAGGAGTGAAGGAGGGACGGAGTGAGTGAGGGAGGTGGTGAGTGAGTGAGTGAGTGAGTGAGTGAGTGAGTGAGTGAGTGAGTGAGTGAGGGAGGGAGGGAGGGAGGGAGTGAGGGAGACAGAAAGCAGACATGACTCATTGTAAAGACTAGATGGCTGGATAATCCTCCTCGTGGTTTCTGGGTTTTCACCCATAACAGTCTAAGCCCTGTCTAAGCCAGGGGGGGCACTACTAAGCCATATTAAATTGTTTTAAAAAGGTCAAACTCAATATTAGGAATGTGTTCTTAATGTTTTCTACACTCAATATATATTTCCACACTATGAGGTTGGAATAATACTGTGAAATTATGAAAATTATGACCTGTTAGTGTAAAAGTTTTTTGAAAAGACAGACTGAAATGTAACCCTGTTTTCCATGTGCGGAGTCTTGGCCTGCCTGGCCACATCACCAGATGGTATAAATTAATAGATCATTTTTTTATATATATATATTTTTTATTTAACCTTTATTTAACTAGGCAAGTCAGTTAAGAACAAATTCATTTTTACAATGACGGCCTAGGAACTGTCACGCATTGGTCTTAGTATTTTGTGTTTTAGTTAATTAGTTGGTCAGGCCAGGGTGTGACATGGGTTTATGTTGTTGTATTTCGTAGTGGGGTTTTGTAGTTATTGGGATTGCGGCTGAGTAGGGGTGTTGCATAGGTTTGGCTGCCTGAGGCGGTTCTCAATCAGAGTCAGGTGATTCTCGTTGTCTCTGATTGGGAACCGTATTCAGGTAGCCTGGGTTTCACTTTGTATTTCGTGGGTGATTGTTCCTGTCTCTGTGTAGTGTTCACCAGTCAGGCTGTAATAGGTTTCACGTTCCGTTTGTTGTTTTTGTATTTATTAGTTATTTCATGTATCGTTCCGTTTTTTCTTCATTAAAGACATGAGTAACCACCACGCTGCATTTCGGTCCGGCTCTCTTTCAACAAACGAAGAACGCCGTTACAGGTACAGTGGGTTAACTGCCTGTTCAGGGGCAGAATGACGGATTTATACTTTGTCAACTACGAGGATTCGATCTAAACTCAGCAAAAAAAAGAAACGTCCCTTTTTCAGGATTCTGTCTTTCAAAGATAATTTGTAAAAATACAAATAACTTCACAGATCTTCATTGTAAAGGATTTAAACACTGATTCCCATGCTTGTTCAATGAACCATAAACAATTATTGATCATGCACCTGTGGAACGGTCGTTAAGACACTTAAAGTTATGAAAACTTAGGACACTAAAGAGGCCTTTCTACTGACTCTGAAAAACACCAAAAGAAAGATGCCCAGGGTCCCTGCTCATCTGTGTGAATGTGCTTTAGGCATGCTGCAAGGAGGCATGAGGACTGCAGATGTGGCAAAACCGCCACATCTGGTGGACTGTGCGTTCCTGGTGTAACTCAGGCAGTTGTTGTTGCCATCACGTACCTCTCCCACAGGTGTGATGTTTGGATGTACCGATCCTGTGCGGGTGTTGTTACACGTGGTCTGCCACTGCGAGGATGATCAGCTGTCCGTCCTGTCTCCCTGTAGTGCTGTCTTAGGCGTCTCACAGTACGGACATTGCAATATATTGCCCTGGCCACATCTGCAGTCCTCATGCCTCCTCCAGGGTCCCTGCTCATCTGTGTGAATGTGCTTTAGGCATGCTGCTAGGAGGCATGAGGACTGCAGATGTGGCCAGGGCAATATATTGCAATGTCCGTACTGTGAGACGCCTAAGACAGCACTACAGGGAGACAGGACGGACAGCTGATCATCCTCGCAGTGGCAGACCACGTGTAACAACACCCGCACAGGATCGGTACATCCAAACATCACAACTGTGGGAGAGGTACGTGATGGCAACAACAACTGCCTGAGTTACACCAGGAACGCACAGTCCATCCATCAGTGCTCAGACTGTCCGCAATAGGCTGAGAGAGGTTGGACTGAGGGCTTGTAGGCCTGTTGTAATGCAGGTCCTCACCAGACATCACCGGCAACAACGTCGCCTATGGGCTCAAACCCACCGTCGCTGGACCAGACTGGACTGGCAAAAAGTTCAGTCTGGTTCAAGTGCTCTTGACGAGTGGCGGTTTTGTCTCACCAGCAGTGATGGTCGGATTTGCTTTTATCGTGGAAGGAATGAACGTTACACCGAGGCCTGTACTCTGGAGCGGGATCGATTTGGAGGTGGAGGGTCCGTCATGGTCTGGGGTGGTGTGTCACAGCATTCTTACATTGTTTTTAGAATGATCTATTCAATTATGGCTTAATTCCACTATTTGTATTAGTTTTCGTCACCATCAATTACATACTTTTATTTTGAAGGCAGGATCGATCTTTGTGGGTGGAGTCTCAATTTACACATGTTAAGTGTAATGAAAAATAAACGCAGTTGACAGTGAGAGGACTTTTCTTTTTTTTTGCTGAGTTTAGCAACCTTTCAGCTACTGGCCCAATGCTCTAACCACTAGACTCCCTGCCAACCAATAGAAACAAGAGTTTCAAACCTCTCTGCCAATAACAGATCGTTTTAATTCAGGTTACATATCCCTCCCGTTAGGCTCCTCCAATTACAGTAGTTCCCACACTCAGACTCCTCCCAGACAATCTTGACAAAATTCTTGCTTGAGAAAAAGCTTTTTGCTATTTAATTTCCCCCCGTTTTTAATTGAAAAATAATTACAGTAAGGTATACTTCATTGTTACCCCCCAAAATGATTTGATATTAATAGTTTCCCTTTGGCTGAACAGGATCCTTTCAGACAGAGGTATAATTGAAAGCCAGAGGGGGAGCGAGGGTTAGCCGGGCAGCAGGGTGAGGACTAGGGTAGAGGTGGCGGAAGGCAATTATTGCTCTCTCTCTCCCTCTCTCCATCCCTCCCTCTTCCTCCTCCCTTTATCCCTCCTTCCCATGACTTTGGATCCAAAAGTTGTGTGTTCAATCGCAGTGCTAGATACTTATTATTTTGTTTTAACTCTAACGCCAAAAACCTTAAACCCTTTTGACGTTTGGAGAAACGGAACGATGCTGAACAGGAGTAGCAACCAACCCAGGGTGTAGAAACCTCATTTTAACGTTTGGAGAAACGTGGATGAATGTCGGAATCTGAAGTCATATTGGTAGAACCGTGACATGGAGAACTCAGTGACTAATCACTCTGCCCCTCACTGTAGAATACTTGGATTTGAGGTACAGTACATCAAGCATTACCAGAGGACAGTGATAGAGCAGCTTGGTGAGGGCTGGGGTCACGGTTGGAGATGTTACCAGAGGACAGTGAGAGAGCAGCTTGGTGATGGCTGGGGTCACGGTTGGAGATATTACCAGAGGACAGTGAGAGAGCAGCTTGGTGATGGCTGGGGTCACGGTTGGAGATGTTACCAGAGGACAGTGAGAGAGCAGCTTGGTGAGGCCAGGGGTCACTGTTGGAGATGTTACCAGAGGACAGTGAGAGAGCAGCTTGGTGAGGCCAGGGGTCACTGTTGGAGATGTTACCAGAGGACAGTGAGAGAGCAGCTTGGTGAGGGCTGGGGTCACGGTTGGAGATGTTACCCAGAGGACAGTGAGAGAGCAGCTTGGTGAGGGCTGGGGTCACGGTTGGAGATATTACCACTGAGAGTGCAGCTTGGAGAGGGCTGGGGTCACGGTTGGAGAAGTTACCACTGAGAGAGCAGCTTGGTGAGGGCTGGTCACGGTTGGAGATATTACCACTGAGAGAGCAGCTTGGTGAGGGCTGGGGTCACGGTTGGAGAAGTTACCAGAGGACAGTGAGAGAGCAGCTTGGTGATGGCTGGGGTCACGGTTGGAGATATTACCAGAGGACAGTGAGAGAGCAGCTTGGTGATGGCTGGGGTCACGGTTGGAGATATTACCAGAGGACAGTGATAGAGCAGCTTGGTGAGACCTGGGGTCACGGTTGGAGATATTACCAGAGGACAGTGATAGAGCAGCTTGGTGAGGCCTGGGGTCGTGGTTGGAGGTTGTTGTTGTAACTGTTATATCAGCGGTCTGTGTTCACGCACTGTTTCTGTTTTATCTTGTATTCACCATCCATATGTAACGTCAATCTAAAGTAACAATATAGAATGTACATTTTGCATTAATTTCCCATAACCATCATGGACTAAGGGTATTAGTCATTTTGAAGCAGAGCTTTATTCATTGCAATATACATATTTGATTTTCTGGAAAGTACATTAGCTGTTCACCCTGTAGTCGTATTGTCTGCTTCAGTGCCTTCAATGTGAGATGAACATAATTGCATATTGGCTGTTGCTACTGAGGCCATTCATTCAGAACCAGTTCACGTCTTGTTGCTACGAAGACCATGCATTCGGAACTAGTGCACGTCTTGTTGCTACGGAGACCATGCATTCGGAACTAGTGCACTTCTTGTTGCTACTATGGCCATACATTCAGAACCAGTTCACGTCTTGTTGCTATGAAGACCATGCATTCCAGAACCAGTTCACGTCTTGTTGCTACGAAGACCATGCATTCGGAACTAGTGCACGTCTTGTTGCTACGGAGACCATGCATTCGGAACTAGTGCACTTCTTGTTGCTACTATGGCCATACATTCAGAACCAGTTCACGTCTTGTTGCTATGAAGACCATGCATTCAGAACCAGTTCACGTCTTGTTGCTACGAAGACCATGCATTCGGAACTAGTGCACGTCTTGTTGCTACGAAGACCATGCATTCGGAGTGCACGTCTTTGTTGCATGGAGACCATGCATTGGAACTAGTGCACTTCTTGTTGCTACTATGGCCATACATTCAGAACCAGTTCACGTCTTGTTGCTACTGTGGCCATACATTCAGAACCAGTTCACTTCTTGTTGCTACTGTGGCCATACGTTCAGAACCAGTTCACGTCTTGTTGCTACTGTGGCCATACGTTCAGAACCAGTTCACTTCTTGTTGCTACTGTGGCCATACGTTCAGAACCAGTTCACGTCTTGTTGCTACTGTGGCCATACATTCAGAACCAGTTCACTTCTTGTTGCTACTGTGGCCATACATTCAGAACCAGTTCACTTCTTGTTGCTACTGTGGCCATACATTCAGAACCAGTTCACTTCTTGTTGCTACTGTGGCCATACATTCAGAACCAGTTCACTTCTTGTTGCTACTGTGGCCATACGTTCAGAACCAGTTCACGTCTTGTTGCTACTGTGGCCATACGTTCAGAACCAGTTCACTTCTTGTTGCTACTGTGGCCATACGTTCAGAACCAGTTCACGTCTTGTTGCTACTGTGGCCATACATTCAGAACCAGTTCACGTCTTGTTGCTACGAAGACCATGCATTCAGAACCAGTTCACTTCTTGTTGCTACTGTGGCCATACGTTCAGAACCCGTTCGTCACGTCTT
Source organism: Oncorhynchus masou masou (assembly GCF_036934945.1). Lineage (NCBI taxonomy): Eukaryota > Metazoa > Chordata > Actinopteri > Salmoniformes > Salmonidae > Oncorhynchus > Oncorhynchus masou. The sequence goes on from NW_027009683.1 coordinate 21,414, forward strand.
GCTCTGTCTTCATCAGGACCTGACTTCATCACTTATCTGTAGAGGATTCATCCCAAATCATTTCTGACAATGATCAGTTCTCCCTTTCAAAATGTTAATTAAAACGTTTTTTTTGTCATTAGCTAATGTGCGTTGTCTTTCTCGTGGAGGCAGGGCGAGGAGTGACTGCAAATTCAAAACTTATTGACTCCTCACGCATTCCTCATTTCTTGTTTCCACCCAAGCTCAGCGTTCAACGCCATAGTGCCCTCAAAGTTCATCACTAAGCTAAGGACCCTGGGACTAAACCCCTCCCTCTGCAACTGGATCCTGGACTTCCTGATGGGCCGCCCCGCAGGTGGTAAGGGTAGGCAACAACATGTCTGCCATGCTGATCCTCAACACTGGGACCCCTCAGGGGTGCGTGCTTAGTCCCCTCCTGTACTCCCTTTTCACCCACGACTGCGTGGCCAAACACGACTCCAACACCATCATTAAGTTTGCTGACGACACAACAGCCTGATTACCGACAACGATGAGACAGTGGTGCCAGAACAACAACCTCTGTCACGAATCCCGCTGAAGGTGGCTCCTCTTCCTGTTCGGGCGGCGCTCGGCGGTCGTCGTCGCCGGTCTACTTGCTGCCACCGATCCCCTTTTTCTGTTTCAGTTAGTTTTGTCTGATTAGTCTCACCTGTTTCTTGTTTGGGTTTTGATTTGGGCTATTTAAACCAGGGATGCCCGCCTGCTTTTGTGCGGGCTTGTTTTTCTGTTCATGTGTGTGTGTGGATTCTCGTGGACTCTTTTCTCCGGACTGTTTGGTCCTGCTGTTGGGCGGGTTTAAGTGATGCGCCTTAGTGTTTGGCGTCACCGTTACTTGTTGTTCTGGAATAAAGGACCACGGTTAAACTGCCTCTGCTCTCTGCTCCTGACTCCTCCACCCACTACTCCTAGAAGCCGTGACAACCTCTCCCTCAATGTGAGAAAGACAAAGGAGCTGATCGTGGACTACAGCGGGCCGAACAGGCCCCCATTAACATCGACGGGGCTGAAGTGGAGCCAGAACAGGCCCCCATTAACATCGACGGGGCTGTAGTGGAGCCAGAACAGGCCCCCATTAACATCGACGGGGCTGTAGTGGAGCCAGAACAGGCCCCCATTAACATCGACGGGGTTGTAGTGGAGCGGGTCAAGAGTCTCAAGTTCCTTGTTGTCCACATCACCAACAAACTATCATGGTCCAAACATACCAAGACAGGTGTCCACATCACCAACAAACTATCATGGTCCAAACACACCAAGACAGGTGTCCACATCACCAACAAACTATCATGGTCCAAACACACCAAGACAGGTGTCCGCATCACCAACAAACTATCATGGTCCAAACACACCAAGACAGGTGTCCACATCACCAACAAACTATCATGGTCCAAACACACCAAGACAGGTGTCCACATCACCAACAAACTATCATGGTCCAAACACACCAAGACAGGTATCCACATCACCAACAAACTATCATGGTCCAAACACACCAAGACAGGTGTCCGCATCACCAACAAACTATCATGGTCCAAACACACCAAGACAGGTGTCCACATCACCAACAAACTATCATGGTCCAAACACACCAAGACAGGTGTCCGCATCACCAACAAACTATCATGGTCCAAACACACCAAGACAGGTGTCCACATCACCAACAAACTATCATGGTCCAAACACACCAAGACAGGTGTCCACGTCACCAACAAACTATCATGGTCCAAACACACCAAGACAGGTGTCCACGTCACCAACAAACTATCATGGTCCAAACACACCAAGACAGGTGTCCACATCACCAACAAACTATCATGGTCCAAACACACCAAGACAGTCGTGAAGAGGGCACGACAACACTTTTACCCCCTCAGGACACTGAAAAGATTTGGCATGGGTCCTCAGGTCCTCAAAAAGTTCTACAGCTGCACCATCGAGAGCATCCTGACCGGTTGCAAGCCATAAGACTGCTGACCTGTTAATCAAATGGCCACCTGGACTATTTACACTGACACCCCCTCCCAATTTGGACTATTTACACTGACATCCCCTCCCAATTTGGACTATTTACACTGACATCCCCTCCCAATTTGGACTATTTACACTGACACCCCCTCCCTATTTGGACTATTTACACTGACACCCCCTCCCAATTTGGACTATTTACACTGACACCCCCTCCCAATTTGGACTATTTACACTGACACCCCCTCCCAATTTGGACTATTTACACTGACACCCCCTCCCAATTTGTTTTTACACTGCTGCTTCTCGCTGTTTGGCAACTATGCATAGTCACTTGACCCCTACCTACATGTACAAATGACCTCAACTAACTTGTACCCCCGCACATTGACTCGGTACCGGTACCTCCTGTATATAGCTTCGTTATTGTTATTTAATAGTTTTACTTTTTATATTTATCTTTTTGGTTTATTTGTTAAATATTATCTTAACTCTTTCTTGAACGGCATTGTTGTTTAAGGCCTTGTATGTCAGCATCGGTGGCAACTAGTAGACCGGTGACGACGACCGCCGAGCGCCACCCGAACAGGAAGAGGAGCCACCTTCAGTGGCAACTAGTAGACCGGGGACGACGACCGCCGAGCGCCACCCGAACAGGAAGAGGAGCCATCTTCGGTAGGAGTCGTGACAGTATTCGACGCATGTGACAACTAAAGTTTGATTTGATTTGATCATCCCAAATGAACGAACCATTCAGGGAGGCTATTAACCAGTTGAACTGAGGTTTAAGCATGTCCTTCATGACAATACCTGTTCGTTACACTAGCAAGCTCATGGGCATTGGACATATGATTATAACCATGGCAACCAAGACTTACACTAGCAAGCTCATGGGCATTGGACATATGATTATAACCATGGCAACGAAGACTTACATTTAGCAAGCTCATGGGCATTGGACATATGATTATAACCATGGCAACCAAGACTTACACTAGCAAGCTCATGGGCATTGGACATATAATTATAACCATGGCAACCAAGACTTACATTTAGCAAGCTCATGGGCATTGGACATATGATTATAACCATGGCAACCAAGACTTACATTTAGCAAGCTCATGGGCATTGGACATATGATTATAACCATGGCAACCAAGACTTACACTAGCAAGCTCATGGGCATTGGACATATAATTATAACCATGGCAACCAAGACTTACACTAGCCAGCTCATGGGCATTGGACATATGATTATAACCATGGCAACCAAGACTTACATTTAGCAAGCTCAAGGGCATTGGACATATAAATATAACCAAGGCAACCAAGACTTACACTAGCAAGCTCATGGGCATTGGACATATGATTATAACCATGGCAACCAAGACTTACACTAGCCAGCTCATGGGCATTGGACACATGATTATAACCATGGCAACCAAGACTTACACTAGCAAGCTCATGGGCATTGGACATATAATTATAACCATGGCAACCAAGACTTACACTAGCAAGCTCAAGGGCATTGGACATATAAATATAACCATGGCAACCAAGACTTACACTAGCAAGCTCATGGGCATTGGACATATGATTATAACCATGGCAACCAAGACTTACACTAGCAAGCTCATGGGCATTGGACATATGATTATAACCCTGGCAACCAAGACTTACACTAGCAAGCTCATGGGCATTGGACATATGATTATAACCATGGCAACCAAGACTTACACTAGCCAGCTCATGGGCATTGGGCATATGATTATAACCATGGCAACCAAGACTTACACTAGCCAGCTCATGGGCATTGGACATATGATTATAACCATGGCAACCAAGACTTACACTAGCCAGCTCAAGGGCATTGGAAATATAAATATAACCAAGGCAACCAAGACTTACACTAGCCAGCTCATGGGCATTGGACATATGATTATAACCATGGCAACCAAGACTTACACTAGCAAGCTCATGGGCATTGGACATATGATTATAACCATGGCAACCAAGACTACAGGATAACATTGATATTTCACTCTGACCTACAGTATGTCTGATTCCCAAATGGCACCCTATAACCCTATATAGTGCACTGCTTTTGGGCCTCTGGTTATATAGGGAACATTGTGCCCCTTGGGAGGTAGTCTATGAGTGGTTCGTTTAGCCTATTAAATGAGTGTTTGATAATGACCGTACCGAGCTACAATATGTCAAGCACTTTCCGCTTATGATGGGAAACATTTGGTTTCCCCGGTGAAGGAATGTGGGAAATCAATGAAGTCCCAAAAGCTGCGCTGTAACAAGGTATCGGGAGACTGACTAAACAGAAGGCTGGTTCTCCTAATTCAGACTTACCCTGTAAACGATGCATTTGACAAATGGAAATAAAGACAGGGTTCAGCCTCAAATAAATGTCTCTCTTGTTTCTCTCGTGGCGCGTTGACGACAGGGTCAGTGATGAGGTGGGCCACCTCTTGTCTCCTGTCTTGCTACGATATAATACGTAGGACAAATGCAGGGAGACGGGTGAATGGTGTGATGAAAGGCTTGGGAAGGATTGTCGAGTCACGCAAACGAAAGGGTTCTTGGCTCAGCCCGTTAGGTAGCAAATTATGGTCCTCGTGCTCATAACAGGGAGTGTATTCGGTCTCGGACCCTATTCCCTTTATAGTGTACTACGATTGACCAGGGCGTATAAGGCTCTGTTTAAAAGTAGTGCACTACATTTTAAGTCTGTCTGTTCTGCCAGTACATCATTATATTGTAGACCTAACCAGTCTATTTGATCTGCCAGTACATCATTATATTGTAGACTTAACCAGTTAGTCTGTCTGATCTGCCAGTACATCATTATATTGTAGACCTAACCAGTCTATTTGATCTGCCAGAACATCATTATATTGTAGACCTAACCAGTCAGTCTGTCTGATCTGCCAGTACATCATTATATTGTAGACCTAACAAGTCTGTTTGATCTGCCAGTACATCATTATATTGTAGTCCTAACCAGTCAGTCTGTCTGATCTGCCAGTACATCATTATATTGTAGACCTAACCAGTCAGTCTGACCTGCCAGTACATCATTATATTGTAGACCTAACCAGTCTATTTGATCTGCCAGTACATCATTATATTGTAGACCTAACCAGTCTATTTGATCTGCCAGTACATCATTATATTGTAGACCTAACCAGTCTGTTTGATCTGCCAGTACATCATTATATTGTAGACCTAACCAGTCAGTCTGTCTGATCTGCCAGTACATCATTATATTGTAGACCTAACCAGTCAGTCTGTTTGATCTGCCAGTACATCATTATATTGTAGACCTAACCAGTCTATTTGATCTGCCAGTACATCATTATATTGTAGACCTAACCAGTCCGTCTGTCTGATCTGCCAGTACATCATTATATTGTAGACCTAACCAGTCAGTCTGACCTGCTAGTACATCATTATAATGTAGACCTAACCAGTCAATCTGTCTGTTCTGCCAGTACATCATTATATTGTAGACCTAACCAGTCTGTTTGATCTGCCAGTACATCATTATATTGTAGACCTAACCAGTCAGTCTGTTTGATCTGCCAGTACATCATTATATTGTAGACCAAACCAGTCTATTTGATCTGCCAGTACAATTATATTGTAGACCTAACCAGTCAGTCTGACCTGCCAGTACATCATTATATTGTAGACCTAACCAGTCAGTCTGTTTGATCTGCCAGTACATAATTATATTGTAGACCTAACCAGTCTATTTGATCTGCCAGTACATCATTATACTTCACATAATGAGTTTGACTGATACAACACTTCACATGAGGAGTTTGACTGACACTTCACATGAGGAGTTTGACTGATACTTCACATACTGAGTTTGACTGACACTTCACATAATGAGTTTGACTGACACTTCACATAATGAGTTTGACTGACACTTCACATGAGGAGTTTGACTGACACTTCACATGAGGAGTTTGACTGATACTTCACATAATGAGTTTGACTGACACTTCACATAATGAGTTTGACTGACACTTCACATGAGGAGTTTGACTGACACTTCACATGAGGAGTTTGACTGATAATTCACATACTGAGTTTGACTGACACTTCACATGAGGAGTTTGACTGACACTTCACATGAGGAGTTTGACTGACACTTCACATGAGGAGTTTGACTGATACAACACTTCACATAATGAGTTTGACTGATACAACACTTCACATAATGAGTTTGACTGACACTTCACATAATGAGTTTGACTGACACTTCACATGAGGAGTTTGACTGACACTTCACATGAGGAGTTTGACTGACACTTCACATGAGGAGTTTGACTGACACTTCACATAATGAGTTTGACTGACACTTCACATGAGGAGTTTGACTGACACTTCACATGAGGAGTTTGACTGACACTTCACATGAGGAGTTTGACTGACACTTCACATGAGGAGTTTGACTGACACTTCACATGAGGAGTTTGACTGATAATTCACATACTGAGTTTGACTGACACTTCACATGAGGAGTTTGACTGACACTTCACATGAGGAGTTTGACTGACACTTCACATGAGGAGTTTGACTGATACAACACTTCACATAATGAGTTTGACTGATACAACACTTCACATAATGAGTTTGACTGACACTTCACATAATGAGTTTGACTGACACTTCACATGAGGAGTTTGACTGACACTTCACATGAGGAGTTTGACTGACACTTCACATGAGGAGTTTGACTGACACTTCACATGAGGAGTTTGACTGACACTTCACATGAGGAGTTTGACTGATAATTCACATACTGAGTTTGACTGACACTTCACATGAGGAGTTTGACTGACACTTCACATGAGGAGTTTGACTGATACAACACTTCACATTATGAGTTTAACTGATACAACACTTCACATAATGAGTTTAACTGATACAACACTTCACATCATGAGTTTAACTGACACTTCACATAATGAGTTTAACTGATACTTCACATAATGAGTTTGACTGATACTTCACATAATGAGTTTGACTGATACAACACTTCACATGAGGAGTTTGACTGACACTTCACATAATGAGTTTGACTGATACTTCACATAATGAGTTTGACTGATACAACACTTCACATACTGAGTTTAACTGACACTTCACATAATGAGTTTGACTGACACTTCACATAATGAGTTTGACTGACACTTCACATAATGAGTTTGACTGACACTTCACATGAGGAGTTTGACTGACACTTCACATGATGAGTTTGACTGATACTTCACATAATGAGTTTGACTGATACAACACTTCACATGAGGAGTTTGACTGACACTTCACATGAGGAGTTTGACTGAAACTTCACATAATGAGTTTGACTGATACAACACTTCACATAATGAGTTTGACTGACACTTCACATGAGGAGTTTGACTGACACTTCACATACTGAGTTTGACTGACACTTCACATAATGAGTTTGACTGACACTTCACATGAGGAGTTTGACTGACACTTCACATAATGAGTTTGACTGACACTTCACATGAGGAGTTTGACTGACACTTCACATGAGGAGTTTGACTGATACAACACTTCACATAATGAGTTTGACTGACACTTCACATAATGAGTTTGACTGACACTTCACATAATGAGTTTGACTGACACTTCACATGAGGAGTTTGACTGACACTTCACATGAGGAGTTTGACTGATAATTCACATACTGAGTTTGACTGACACTTCACATGAGGAGTTTGACTGACACTTCACATGAGGAGTTTGACTGACACTTCACATGAGGAGTTTGACTGATACAACACTTCACATAATGAGTTTGACTGACACTTCACATAATGAGTTTGACTGACACTTCACATGAGGAGTTTGACTGACACTTCACATGAGGAGTTTGACTGACACTTCACATGAGGAGTTTGACTGAAACTTCACATGAGGAGTTTGACTGACACTTCACATGAGGAGTTTGACTGACACTTCACATGAGGAGTTTGACTGATACTTCACATGAGGAGTTTGACTGATACTTCACATGAGGAGTTTGACTGACACTTCACATGAGGAGTTTGACTGACACTTCACATAATGAGTTTGACTGATTCTTCACATCATGAGTTTGACTGATTCTTCACATAATGAGTTTAACTGATACAACACTTCCCAATGAGACCCAGTGTACTCATACATAATGAGTTTAACTGATACAACACTTCCCAATGAGACCCAGTTTACTCATACATAATGAGTTTAACTGATACAACACTTCACATAATGAGTTTAACTGATACAACACTTCCCAATGAGACCCAGTGTACTCATACATAATGAGTTTAACTGATACAACACTTCCCAATGAGACCCAGTTTACTCATACTTAATGAGTTTAACTGATACAACACTTCCCAATGAGACCCAGTGTACTCATACATAATGAGTTTAACTGATACAACACTTCCCAATGAGACCCAGTGTACTCATACATAATGAGTTTAACTGATACAACACTTCCCAATGAGACCCAGTTTACTCATACATAATGAGTTTAACTGATGCAACACTTCCCAATGAGACCCAGTTTACTCATACATAATGAGTTTAACTGATACAACACTTCCCAATGAGACCCAGTTTACTCATACATAATGAGTTTAACTGATACAACACTTAACAATGAGACCCAGTTTACTCTACATAATGAGTTTAACTGATACAACACTTCCCAATGAGACCCAGTTTACTCATACATAATGAGTTTAACTGATACAACACTTCCCAATGAGACCCAGTTTACTCATACATAATGAGTTTAACTGATACAACACTTCCCAATGAGACCCAGTGTACTCATACATAATGAGTTTAACTGATACAACACTTCCCAATGAGACCCAGTTTACTCATACATAATGAGTTTAACTGATACAACACTTCCCAATGAGACCCAGTGTACTCATACATAATGAGTTTAACTGATACAACACTTCCCAATGAGACCCAGTTTACTCATACATAATGAGTTTAACTGATACAACACTTCCCAATGAGACCCAGTGTACTCATACATAATGAGTTTAACTGATACAACACTTCCCAATGAGACCCAGTGTACTCATACATAATGAGTTTAACTGATACAACACTTCCCAATGAGACCCAGTTTACTCATACATAATGAGTTTAACTGATGCAACACTTCCCAATGAGACCCAGTTTACTCATACATAATGAGTTTAACTGATACAACACTTCCCAATGAGACCCAGTTTACTCATACATAATGAGTTTAACTGATACAACACTTAACAATGAGACCCAGTTTACTCTACATAATGAGTTTAACTGATACAACACTTCCCAATGAGACCCAGTTTACTCATACATAATGAGTTTAACTGATACAACACTTCCCAATGAGACCCAGTTTACTCATACATAATGAGTTTAACTGATACAACACTTCCCAATGAGACCCAGTGTACTCATACATAATGAGTTTAACTGATACAACACTTCCCAATGAGACCCAGTTTACTCATACATAATGAGTTTAACTGATACAACACTTCCCAATGAGACCCAGTGTACTCATACATAATGAGTTTAACTGATACAACACTTCCCAATGAGACCCAGTTTACTCATACATAATGAGTTTAACTGATACAACACTTCCCAATGAGACCCAGTGTACTCATACATAATGAGTTTAACTGATACAACACTTCCCAATGAGACCCAGTTTACTCATACATAATGAGTTTAACTGATACAACACTTCCCAATGAGACCCAGTGTACTCATACGTAATGAGTTTAACTGATACAACACTTCCCAATGAGACCCAGTTTACTCATACATAATGAGTTTAACTGATACAACACTTCCCACTTCCCAAGGGCACTGCGTTCATCCACCTCTGGCCTGCTCGCCTCCCTACCATTGAGGAAGTACAGTTCCCGCTCAGCCCAGTCAAAACTGTTCGCTACTCTGGCCCCCCAATGGTGGAACAAACTCCCTCACGACGCCAGGACAGCGGAGTCAATCACCACCTTCCGGAGACACCTGAAACCCCACCTCTTCAAGGAATACCTAGGATAGGATAAGTAATCCTTCTCACCACCCCCTTAATGATTTAGATGCACTATTGTAAAGTGGCTGTTCCACTGGATGTCAGAAGGTGAATTCACCAATTTGTAAGTCGCTCTGGATAAGAGCGTCTGCTAAATGACTTAAATGTAAATGTAATTATATTGTAGACCTAAAAAGTCAGTCTGACCTGCCAGTACATCATTATATTGTAGACCTAACCAGTCTATTTGATCTGCCAGTACATCATTATATTGTAGACCTAACCAGTCAGTCTGACCTGCCAGTACATCATTATATTGTAGACCTAACCAGTCAGTCTGACCTGCCAGTACATCATTATATTGTAGAACTAACCAGTCTATTTGATCTGCCAGTACATCATTATATTGTAGACCTAACCAGTCTATTTGATCTGCCAGTACATCATTATATTGTAGACCTAACCAGTCAGTCTGACCTGGCAGTACATCATTATATTGTAGACCTAACCAGAGTTGTGGGAGGAACATGGTACTGTTGATATTACATTCTCAGTTCAACTCCTCTGTTAGCCTAGAAGGTCATAAAAAATATGCTAGATTAATATTACAAATTAGATTTGAATTTAGAGATGCATTTATCTGGTGACAGAGCATAGTTTTAGTTTGCTAATGTCGTTGTGGCAATAACTCTAGTTCCAACTTTCAGGGACTATTTTAAAACCAATATTTAGACTTTACCTGTGTGGACACGGTGCTGACAGAAGACACTGGGAAGTTAGAACAGGTGATTCAACTAAAGGACATGGCTCCAGGTCGACTACATCCAAACCCTTTGGGAAGTTAGAACAGGTGATTCAACTAAAGGACATGGCTCCCGGTCGACAACATCCAAACCCTTTGGGAAGTTAGAACAGGTGATTCAACTAAAGGACATGGCTCCCGGTCGACTACATCCAAACCCTTTGGGAAGTTAGAACAGGTGATTCAACTAAAGGACATGGCTCCCGGTCGACGACATCCCAAACCCTTTGGGAAGTTAGAACAGGTGATTCAACTAAAGGACATGGCTCCCGGTCGACTACATCCAAACCCCTTTGGGAAGTTAGAACAGGTGATTCAACTAAAGGACATGGCTCCAGGTCTACTACATCCCAAACCCTTTGGGAAGTTAGAACAGGTGATTCAACTAAAGGACATGGCTCCAGGTCGACCACATCCAAACCCCTTTGGGAATTTAGAACAGGTGATTCAACTAAAGGACATGGCTCCCGGTCGACTACATCCAAACCCCTTTGGGAAGTTAGAACAGGTGATTCAACTAAAGAACATGGCTCCAGGTCTACTACATCCCAAACCCTTTGGGAAGTTAGAACAGGTGATTCAACTAAAGGACATGGCTCCAGGTCGACCACATCCAAACCCCTTTGGGAATTTAGAACAGGTGATTCAACTAAAGGACATGGCTCCCGGTCGACTACATCCAAACCCCTTTGGGAAGTTAGAACAGGTGATTCAACTAAAGGACATGGCTCCAGGTCGACTACATCCAAACCCTTTGGGAAGATAGAACAGGTGATTCAACTAAATGACATGGCTCCAGGTCGACTACATCCAAACCCCTTTGGGAAGTTAGAACAGGTGATTCAACTAAAGGACATGGCTCCCGGTTGACTACATCCAAACCCCTTTGGGAAGTAGGGGAAGTGTTTCTAACAACCATCCGGACCCAGACTGGGATCAGATCTGTGATCTGTGACCAGTTATCACTGTCTGTGCTGAGGCCAGCTGCCACAGGTCTGGCTGCTCTTTGAGGCTGACCCCCCCCGAACAGAAAAGTGCTGCTTCACTGAACTGTTTACCACCCAGAACCAAATGAACTATTGAGCTGTGACGTGAGACCACTGAACTATGGAAAAAGGTTTATTAAACAATAGTAGAGCCAGATCATTATGGCAAAGTGCCTAATCTCTCTCAACAACCTGTTTTCCAGCATGCAAGCCTGAACACGGTGCACACTGCCATGCATGACTCAATCTGCATCACAAATGGCACCCTATTCCATAAGGCTCTGGTCACAAGTAGTGCACTATATAGGGAATAGAGTGCACTGTTCAAATGAAGTGAGCTGCCACCACCTTAAAGGAGATGATACCTTAACTTTGCTGGACTATTGAAACATACGGTTGTGAGGGTATTTGGACAGATTGGAACATATGGTTGTGAGGGTATTGGGACAGATTGGAACATATGGTTGTGATGGTATTGGGACAGATTGAAACATATGGTTGTGATGGTATTGGGACAGATTGAAACAGATGGTTGTGAGGGTATTGGGACATATTGGAACATATGGTTGTGAGGGTATTGGGACAGATTGAAACATATGGTTGTGAGGGTATGGTTGTGAGGGTATTGGGACAGATTGAAACAGATGGTTGTGAGGGTATTGGGACAGATTGGAACATATGGTTGTGAGGGTATTGGGACAGATAGTAACATATGGTTGTGATGGTATTGGGACAGATTGGAACATATGGTTGTGATGGTATTGGGACAGATTGGAACATATGGTTGTGGGGGTATTGGGACAGATTGAAACTGTTGGTATTGGGACAGATTGAAACATACGGTTGTGAGGGTATTGTGACAGATTGAAACATATGGTTGTGTGGGTATTGTGACAGATTGAAACAGATGGTTGTGAGGGTATTGGGACAGATTGAAAACTGTTGGTATTGGGACAGATTGAAACATATGTTTGTGAGGGTATTGGGGCAGATTGAAAACACATGGTTGTGAGGGTATTGGGACAGATTGTATCATATGGTTGTGAGGGTATTGGGACAGATTGTAACATATGATTGTGAGGGTATAGTGACAGATTGGAACATATGGTTGTGAGGGTATAGTGACAGATTGGAACATATGGTTGTGAGGGTATTGGGACAGATTGAAACATATGGTTGTGAGGGTATTGGGACAGATTGTAATATATGGTTGTGATGGTATTGGGACAGATTGTAACATATGGTTGTGAGGGTATTGGGACAGATTGTAACATATGATTGTGAGGGTATTGGGACAGATTGTAACTTATGGTTTTGATGGTATTGGGACAGATTGAAACAGATGGTTGTGAGGGTATTGGGACAGATTGAAACTGTTGGTATTGGGACAGATTGAAACAGATGGTTGTGAGGGTAATGGGACAGATTGAAACATATGGTTGTGAGGGTATTGGGACAGATTGAAACATATGGTTGTGAGGGTATTGGGATAGATTGAAACTGTTGGTATTGGGACAGATTGAAACTGTTAGTTGTGAGGGTATTGGGACAGATTGAAAGATATGGTTGTGAGGGTTTTGGGACAGATTGGAACATGTGTTTGTGAGGGTATTGGGACAGATTGAAACTGTTGGTATTGGGACAGATTGAAACATATGGTTGTGAGGGTATTGGGACAGATTGAAACTGTTGGTATTGGGACAGATTGAAACAGATGGTTGTGAGGGTATTGGGATAGATTGAAACTGTTGGTTTTGGGACAGATTGACACATATGGTTGTGAGGGTATTGGGACAGATTGAAACAGATGGTTGTGAGGGTATTGGGACAGATTGAAAGATATGGTTGTGAGGGTTTTGGGACAGATTGAAACTGTTGGTATTGGGACAGATTAAAGCAGATGGTTGTGAGGGTATTGGGACAAGTTGAAACTGTTGGTATTGGGACAGATTGAAACTGTTAGTTGTGAGGGTATTGGGACAGATTGAAAGATATGGTTGTGAGGGTTTTGGGACAGATTGAAACTGTTGGTATTGGGACAGATTGAAACAGATGGTTGTGACGGTATTGGGACAAGTTGAAACTGTTGGTATTGGGACAGATTGAAACATATGGTTGTGAGGGTATTGGGACAGATCAGTACCTCCAGAAGGTCAGATGTGTGTCTGGTTAACTCCTCATCAGTACCTCCAGAAGGTCAGATGTTTATCTCTGCTCCTATACGGTGTCTTGGTTAACTCCTCATCAGTACCTCCAGAAGGTCAGATGTGTGATGGTGAACTCCTCATCAGTACCTCCAGAAGGTCAGATGTGTGATGGTGAACTCCTCATCAGTACCTCCAGAAGGTCAGATGTGTGTCTTGGTTAACTCCTCATCGGTACCTCCAGAAGGTCAGATGTGTGATGGTGAACTCCTCATCAGTACCTCCAGAAGGTCAGATGTGTGTCTGGTGAACTCCTCATCAGTACCTCCAGAAGGTCAGATGTGTGATGGTGAACTCCTCATCAGTACCTCCAGAAGGTCAGATGTGTGATGGTGAACTCCTCATCATTACCTCCAGAAGGTCAGATGTGTGATGGTGAACTCCTCATCAGTACCTCCAGAAGGTCAGATGTGTGATGGTGAACTCCTCATCAGTACCTCCAGAAGGTCAGATGTGTGTCTTGGTTAACTCCTCATCAGTACTTCCTGAAGGTCAGATGTGTGTCTGGTGAACTCCTCATCATTACCTCCAGAAGGTCAGATGTGTGATGGTGAACTCCTCATCAGTACCTCCAGAAGGTCAGATGTGTGTCTTGGTTAACTCCTCATCAGTACTTCCTGAAGGTCAGATGTGTGTCTGGTGAACTCCTCATCATTACCTCCAGAAGGTCAGATGTGTGATGGTGAACTCCTCATCAGTACCTCCAGAAGGTCAGATGTGTGATGGTGAACTCCTCATCAGTACCTCCAGAAGGTCAGATGTGTGATGGTGAACTCCTCATCAGTACCTCCAGAAGGTCAGATGTGTGTCTGGTTAACTCCTCATCGGTACCTCCAGAAGGTCAGATGTGTGATGGTGAACTCGTCATCAGTACCTCCAGAAGGTCAGATGTGTGATGGTGATCTCCTCATCAGTACCTCCAGAAGGTCAGATGTGTGATGGTGATCTCCTCATCAGTACCTCCAGAAGGTCAGATGTGTGATGGTGATCTCCTCATCAGTACCTCCAGAAGGTCAGATGTGTGATGGTGATCTCCTCATCAGTACCTCCAGAAGGTCAGATGTGTGTCTGGTGAACTCCTCATCAGTACCTCCAGAAGGTCAGATGTGTGTCTGGTGAATTCCTTATCAGTACCTCCAGAAGGTCAGATGTGTGATGGTGATCTCCTCATCAGTACCTCCAGAAGGTCAGATGTGTGATGGTGAACTCCTCATCAGTACCTCCAGAAGGTCAGATGTGTGTCTGGTGAACTCCTCATCAGTACCTCCAGAAGGTCAGATGTGTGATGGTTAACTCCTCATCAGTACCTCCAGAAGGTCAGATGTGTGATGGTGAACTCCTCATCAGTACCTCCAGAAGGTCAGATGTGTGTCTGGTTAACTCCTCATCAGTACCTCCAGAAGGTCAGATGTGTGATGGTTAACTCCTCATCAGTACCTCCAGAAGGTCAGATGTGTGATGGTGAACTCCTCATCAGTACCTCCAGAAGGTCAGATGTGTGATGGTGATCTCCTCATCAGTACCTCCAGAAGGTCAGATGTGTGATGTTGAACTCCTCATCATTACCTCCAGAAGGTCAGATGTGTGATGGTGAACTCCTCATCAGTACCTCCAGAAGGTCAGATGTGTGATGGTGAACTCCTCATCAGTACCTCCAGAAGGTCAGATGTGTGATGGTGAACTCCTCATCAGTACCTCCAGAAGGTCAGATGTGTGTCTGGTGAACTCCTCATCAGTACCTCCAGAAGGTCAGATGTGTGATGGTGAACTCCTCATCAGTACCTCCAGAAGGTCAGATGTGTGATGGTGAACTCCTCATCAGTACTTCCAGAAGGTCAGATGTGTGATGGTGAACTCCTCATCAGTACCTCCAGAAGGTCAGATGTGTGTCTGGTGAACTCCTCATCAGTACCTCCAGAAGGTCAGATGTGATGGTGAACTCCTCATCAGTACCTCCAGAAGGTCAGATGTGTGATGGTGAACTCCTCATCAGTACTTCCTGAAGGTCAGATGGACAGTGGTATGCTCAAAGGTCACAAGGAAATATAGTTTTGTGAAAACACAACTTAATAATAATAATGAATGAGTATAAATATACTTTTTCAAAAATAAATTATACTCATCAAATATGACAGTTCAAAGTTATTCATATCCTTCAAAATCAACAGAAATATGGCATATTTCACATTCATGGTAAAACAACAACAACAAAAATCATGAAAATGACCCGTTAACGTTAGCAGTAGCACTTATACAAAACTTGTACAAAACGTCAACAAAGTCAACCGTTTTCCTAAAGTCTCTGGCCTGAGTCTTTATATTCAGATGATGGAACATCACATGGGAGGTTGGTCTGACGGATGGAATCCCAGTACAGTTGAGATATGATTGACAGTTGACAGTTTTCAGGTGGGATTATTCTAACGCTGGTCTTGATTGGCTGTGGTTATGATTGGCTGTGGTTACGATTGGCTGTGGTTATGATTGGCTGTGGTTACGATTGGCTGTGGTTACGATTGGCTGTGGTTACGATTGGCTGTGGTTACGATTGGCTGTGGTTACGATTGGCTGTTGTTATGATTGGCTGTGGTTACGATTGGCTGTGGTTATGATTGGCTGTGGTTATGATTGGTTTACCTGCTGGGTAACGTAGTATGGATGTTTATCTCTAGCAAATAACAACAAGCAATAATGATAGTAAATAAATGCATAATTATGGTTATCAAATGATAAAATATTAAGGAACGGTCACATTATTTTGGAAAGTCCATCTCTAGCTGGAAGCTCCATCAGCCTGACAGTAGGTCTATTTAATACAGGACCAACCATGGAAGCTCCATCAGCCTGACAGTAGGTCTATTTAATACAGGACCAGCCATGGAAGCTCCATCAGCCTGACAGTAGGTCTATTTAATACAGGACCAGCCATGGAAGCTCCATCAGCCTGACAGTAGGTCTATTTAATACAGGACCAGCCATGGAAGCTCCATCAGCCTGACAGTAGGTCTATTTAATACAGGACCAGCCATGGAAGCTCCATCAGCCTGACAGTAGGTCTATTTAATACAGGACCAGCCATGGAAGCACCATCAGCCTGACAGTAGGTCTATTTAATACAGGACCAGCCATGGAAGCTCCATCAGCCTGACAGTAGGTCTATTTAATACAGGACCAGCCATGGAAGCTCCATCAGCCTGACAGTAGGTCTATTTAATACAGGACCAGCCATGGCAGCTCCATCAGCCTGACAGTAGGTCTATTTAATACAGGACCAGCCATGGAAGCTCCATCAGCCTGACAGTAGATCTATTTAATACAGGACCAGCCATGGAAGCTCCATCAGCCTGACAGTAGGTCTATTTAGTAAAGGACCAGCCATGGAAGCTCCATCAGCCTGACAGTAGGTCTATTTAATACAGGACCAGCCATGGAAGCTCCATCAGCCTGACAGTAGATCTATTTAATACAGGACCAGCCATGGAAGCTCCATCAGCCTGACAGTAGGTCTATTTAATACAGGACCAGCCATGGAAGCTCCATCAGCCTGACAGTAGGTCTATTTAATACAGGACCAGCCATGGAAGCTCCATCAGCCTGACAGTAGGGCTATTTAATACAGGACCAGCCATGGAAGCTCCATCAGCCCTGACAGTAGGTCTATTTAATACAGGACCAGCTATGGAAGCTCCATCAGCCTGACAGTAGGTCTATTTAATACAGGACCAGCCATGGAAGCTCCATCAGCCTGACAGTAGGTCTATTTAATACAGGACCAGCCATGGCAGCTCCATCAGCCTGACAGTAGGTCTATTTAATACAGGACCAGCCATGGAAGCTCCCATCAGCCTGACAGTAGGTCTATTTAATACATGGGACCAGCCATGGAAGCTCCATCAGCCTGACAGTAGGTCTATTTAATACAGGACCAGCCATGGAAGCTCCATCAGCCTGACAGTAGGTCTATTTAATCAGGACCACATGGAAGCTCCATCAGCCTGACAGTAGAGTCTTTATACAGGACCAGCCATGGAAGCTCCATCAGCCTGACAGTAGGTCTATTTAATACAGGACCAGCCATGGCAGCTCCATCAGCCTGACAGTAGGTCTATTTAATACACAGGACCAGCCATGGAAGCTCCATCAGCCTGACAGTAGGTCTATTTAATACAGGACCAGCCATGGAAGCTCCATCAGCCTGACAGTAGGTCTATTTAATACAGGACCAGCCATGGAAGCTCCATCAGCCTGACAGTAGGTCTATTTAATACAGGACCAGCCATGGAAGCTCCATCAGCCTGACAGTAGGTCTATTTAATACAGGACCAGCCATGGAAGCTCCATCAGCCTGACAGTGGGTCTATTTAATACAGGACCAGCCATGGAAGCTCCATCAGCCTGACAGTAGGTCTATTTAATACAGGACCAGCCATGGGAAGCCAGCCATGGCAGCTCCATCAGCCTGACAGTAGGTCTATTTAATACAGGACCAGCCATGGAAGCTCCATCAGCCTGACAGTAGGTCTATTTAATACAGGACCAGCCATGGAAGCTCCATCAGCCTGACAGTAGGTCTACTTAATACAGGACCAGCCATGGAAGCTCCATCAGCCTGACAGTAGGTCTATTTAATACAGGACCAGCTATGGAAGCTCCATCAGCCTGACAGTAGATCTATTTAATACAGGACCAGCCATGGAAGCTCCATCAGCCTGACAGTAGGTCTATTTAATACAGGAGCAGCCATGGAAGCTCCATCAGCCTGACAGTAGGTCTATTTAATACAGGACCAGCCATGGAAGCTCCATCAGCCTGACAGTAGGTCTATTTAATACAGTGGACCAGCCATGGAAGCTCCATCAGCCTGACAGTAGGTCTGTTAATACAGGACCAGCCATGGAAGCTCCATCAGCCTGACAGTAGGTCTATTTAATACAGGACCAGCCATGGAAGCTCCATCAGCCTGACAGTAGGTCTATTTAATACAGGACCAGCCATGGAAGCTCCATCAGCCTGACAGTAGGTCTATTTAATACGGGACCAGCCATGGAAGCTCCATCAGACTGACAGTAGTCTATTTAATACAGGACCAGCCATGGAAGCTCCATCTGCCTTCCAGCCTCTGCATATGATCCATCATGACTGGTCTATTTATACAGGACTGAGCCATGGAAGCTCCATCAGCCTGACATGGTCTATTTAATGGACCACCAAATGCTCCATCAGCCTGACAGTCATGTCCACCTCCATCAGCCTGACAGTAGGTCTATTTAATACAGGACCACTATGGAAGCTCCCCAGCCTGACGGTAGGTCCCTTTGGGAGCAGCCCTCATCAGCCTGACGTCTATTTGTACGGGATCCCCATCCCTCTCCCCCAGCCCCCCTCAGTGAGTCATCCCAGCCATGGAAGCTCCATCAGCCTGACTAGGTCTATTTAATACAGGACCCCGCTCCCTCCTGACAGTAGGTCTCAGGACCAGCCAGACCCCCCTCTCCCGGGATCAGCCATGGAAGCTCATCAGACCTAGTTCCCTCTCCCCCTCCCCCCTCACCACTCCCCCCTCACCCCCACCACCCCCTCCCTCTCCCCCTCTCCCCCACCACCCCTCCCTCTCCCCAGCCCCCCTCCACAATTACAGCACTTGACCCGACCCCATTCTCCCCCCAGCCTTCACCCCAATCACGTATTCCCCACACTCCTCCCTCTCCCCTTTCCCGTGAACGGCTACATGTCCCATTCCTCTCGGTGGCATTTAGAACAACGAATGGACTCTTCTGTAACATTGAAAGGAACAACCTCTTGACCTTCCAGGTACTCCCTCAAACCTCAATCACCACTGAGAGGCACATGTTTCCTTTGCCGTTCAGTCTTTTGGCCCTGAATGGACTAATTCCTACTGCAATCCTCCACTTTTTGGCCTCAATCACTCTGCCTCCCCTTTCTTTTTTACTATGGTCTGTGGATAATGGGACACCGGGGACAACTCCCCTCTACCTGGCATAAGCACCAGGGACATGGCTTTGAAGCTTCTCCATTTGCAGAATGGAACCACTTCGGGTGGTTCTC
>NW_027009684.1:0-22721 GCF_036934945.1 Oncorhynchus masou masou
GAGGACAGGCTCGTGGTAATGACTGGAGCGGAACTTTAACTGGGGAGGACAGGCTCGTGGTAATGACTGGAGCGGAACTTTAACTGGGGAGGACAGGCTCGTGGTAATGACTGGAGGCGGAACTTTAACTGGGGAGGACAGGCTCGTGGTAATGACTGGAGCGGAACTTTAACTGGGGAGGACAGGCTCGTGGTAATGACTGGAGCGGAACTTTAACTGGGGAGGACAGGCTCGTGGTAATGACTGGAGCGGAACTTTAACTGGGGAGGACAGGCTCGTGGTAATGACTGGAGCGGAACTTTAACTGGGGAGGACAGGCTCGTGGTAATGACTGGAGCGGAACTTTAACTGGGGAGGACAGGCTCGTGGTAATGACTGGAGCGGAACTTTAACTGGGGAGGACAGGCTCGTGGTAATGACTGGAGCGGAATCCACGGAATGGTATCAAATACACCAAACACATGGTTTCCATGGTTCCCAGGTGTTTGATGCCGTTCCATTCGCTCCGTTCCAGACATTATTATGAGCCGTCCTCCTCTCAGCAGCCTCCACTGGTAGGATTGTTGACATATTATTGACATTTGTATCTAAAAGCATAATTGATAAATAATTGAAAGAAGTCTGTATATTTAGGACATTTCAGCCTTACCCAGGCTCCTCCTCTGAGACCATATTTCATCTGCAGGTGCTACAAAGTTAAACTTGGTGTCGAACGAATCTTTTACCACTCTGTAATACGAGTAGAGACCCTTTTTGTTATACTTTTGCATTTTTAAATGGTTCTGTGTGTTATTTTATTTTGTTGGTTGACAGTAAGTCTCTTTGACATGTAGCCAATGGCAGCGCCACCTAGTGGTGGAAAAATGTAATCTATTAACTATTAACCAGTTAAATGTAACTAAATGTAATAGAAAATGTAATCTAAGTAACTATTAACCAGTTAAAAGAACTGCATTCCTTTGAACTTTACCCTGGTTTGAGCAACTGAACGCTCGACAGGAGCTGGCAGAGGAATGCAGTTCAATGTCATTACACAATAGGTAGGTAGGTTCTCATGGGTACTACACCTCAATACACAGACCATTCCGTTTATCATGCATCTCCATCTCGCCAAGGCATCAAGAAAAAGACAGATTTAATGTTGACCCGTGGCTGTGGGGACCGAAATGAGGTTGTTTGGACTGCTGATTGGTCAGTTGTTTGGGGTTTAGGGACGTGGCCTTGGCTCCACTTTGGGCCCTCCCACCGATACCCAGGAAGTGGAGTCTGAAGGTTGTCCACTCCCCGAAGGTCATCTGGAGCAGCTGTTTGAGGTCGTCGGGATCACCGAAGACCAGCGCCTGGCCGGTGAGGTCATTGCTACGGACGATGTCTGCGTACTTCTTAGGGAGGTTCATCCTCGCCAGCTTTTGGGGAATTTGGAAAGATGCAGAACATAGAAAGAACATTTCAGTTTAACATGTTAGGGGAGGCAGGTAGCCTAGCCGTTGGAGCGTTGGACTAGTAACCAAAAGGTTGCTAGATCAAATCCCTGAGCTGACAAGGTAAAAATCTGTCGTTCTGCCCCTGAACAAGGTAGTTAACCCACTGCTCATAGACAAGTCATTGTAAATAAGAATTTATTTTTAACTGACTTGCCTAGTTAACTAAAATAAAAAACATCTTTATTGTATTCATCTGCGGTCTAAAGGTGGCTATGGACCCTGGTCTAATGGAGTGCACTATATAGGGAATAGGGTGCCATGTGGGACACAACCAACCCCCTACCGCGTTGCAGACGTCCTCAGAGGTCATGTTGATAACAGTCCTGATGTTGAGAGGAGCCAGGTTCCTCCCCCACCCAGAATTCTTCAGTCCGGTGGTCCCTCTGATCCGGGCCAGCTCCCCCCTGATAGAATGATCCAGGTTAACCGTGGTCAGCTTGAACCTCTCCGCGTCCCTCACCCTGAACTGGAAATGCACCTGGAGGATTGGAAGATGAAGATGAAGTGTTGGAGAGATGCACACACAAACACAGGTCGCTGGTTCAAATCTGTCTCGAAGGAGCGTAAACGGAACAGACACCTTGAGGAACATCTCAAACATCTCTGGATCTCCGTCCTGCTCCAGCAGGTCTTCGATCTCCTCCCTCATCATGTGAAGCTCCATCCTCGAGTCGCTGAACACCTATTATAATGTAGATAATAATGTATTAATAATATATTAAATAATAATGTAGAATTTAATTGCAATAATATATGCCATTTAGCAGACCTCCCACAAAGCCTTGGACTCATCGACGACTATCGCCGTCCCGACGGCGTCATCGATCTCTGCTCTCTGCTGCTCGTCCTCCAGACACTGTAGGATCCAGCTGAGACGACAGGGCCAATGGTTGGCAAGAACGACCTGTAATGTGGTGAACATTACTGTTAATCCAGCCCATGTTTTCATTACACTACAAACTGTTGCTTAGAATTCCATTCCATGTTTTACTCTAAATGATCATTACTGTTAGTCCAGCCCATGTTTTCATTACATTACAGACTGACATACAGAATTCCATTCCATGTTTTACTCTAAATGATCATTACTGTTAGTCCAGTCCATGTTTTCATTACATTACAGACTGACATACAGAATTCCATTCCATGTTTTACTCTAATGCCGTGATCATTACAGTTAGTCCAGTCCATGTTTTCTATCCCCACAATGCTTTCAGTAAAGGCCAACAAACATATCAGACGCCCCAACCGACATACGTTTTTCTAATCTTATGATTTGTATGACTCCTCCCTCCCTCCACTCCCTCCCTCACTCACCTCCACTCACCTCCCTCCCTCCCTCCACTCTCACTCCCTCCCTCCCTCCCTCATCCTCCCTCCCTCCCTCCCTCCCTCCTCCCTCCCTCCCTCCCTCCCTCCCTCATCCTCCTCCCTCCCTCCCTCCCTCTCCTCCCTCCCTCATCCTCCCTCCCTCCCTCCCTCCCTCTCCTCCCTCTCCTCCCTCCCTCCCTCCCTCACTCCCTCCCTCACTCCCTCCCTCCCTCATCCTCCCTCCCTCATCCTCCCTCCCTCCCTCATCCTCCCCCTCCCTCCCTCCCTCCCTCCCTCCCTCCCTCCCTCCCTCCCTCCCTCCCCTCCCTCCCTCCCTCCCTCCCCTCATCCTCCCTCCCTCCCTCCCTCCTCCCTCCCTCATCCTCCCTCCCTCACTCCCTCCCTCCCTCATCCTCCCTCCCTCCCTCCCTCCCTCCCTCCCTCCTCCCTCCCTCCTCCCTCCCTCCCTCCCTCCCTCCCTCTCTCTCCACAACATAAAGAGGGGTGTTACAGTACCCAGGCAGCGATGTTCTCTGGCGGAGGCAGCTCAGTCTTCAGAGCCTCCATGAGCACCATGGTGACCCTGATGGAGTTGATGACCCGTCTCATGGACATGGTGTCATCAGAGATGTAGTGGTGGAGGTTCCCTCTGTTACTGGACAGGATGCTCTCCAGTGCAGATTCTATCGTCTTGTCCACCTCGTCCTCACTCAGCGCAAACGCCACGTGCGCCTCCTTGATGTGGTTGTTGTCTATCAAAGGAATACTGGCCTCCGTCAGAATACTTGACGTCTCCTTTGTTTGGGGGGTGCTCTCGATCCAGGAGAGGGATGACTTCGGGCTGCCCAGGTCCAGCTCTCTCAGCTCGATCCCCTTTGACCCATGACCCTTGGCTTCTTCCGTGATCTCTGATTGGCCGCTAACGATATTGTAGAACACCTTGGGAGAGAGATGGAGAGAAAGAGAGAGAGAGAATAGATTTTTGTTTTTACACATTTTGGAAGCATTACAGATTATGAATGGCAGCAAACGCTGAGTTATTTGATACAATGTATCCATTTCATATAGAACACCTTGTGCTTGGAGGTGTGGCAGAGCGGCGGTATGGTGAAGGCCAGGGTCACGATGCGGTTCAGGAAGGCATAGGCTCTGTCTTCTTTACTGAAGCACCCATCTGCATAGTTCACCTGTTGGAGAGAAACAAACTGTGCTCGCTAGTAATGAAAGGCACGTCTTCCCATTTACATTTTTTCATGGTAAATAATATTCATTATATTGATTAACTTTCTTCCACTGTAAATCATTTAAATAGTCAACATTTCAGTGCTGAGGCTTTTCAAGACCAGACCTCTATTTGTCCCTCTTGTAAGCAGCTCTGGAAGATATACACTTATAGCAGTGGTTCCCTCCAGTCCTCCAGTACCCCAGTACCCCAACAGTGGTTCCCTCCAGTCCCCAGCCCCACCCCAACAGTGGTTCCCTCCAGTCCTCCAGTACCCCAGCCCTCCAGTACCCCAACAGTGGTTCCCTGCAGTCCTCCAGTACCCCCAAAAGTGGTTCCCTCTCCAGTCCTCCAGTCCTCCAGTACCCCAACAGTGGTTCCTCAGTCCTCCAGTACCCCAACAGTGGTTTCCAACCTCCAGTCCTCTAGTACCCCAGTGGTTCCCAACCACTGTTGTGGGCAGTGGAGGACTGGAGGGAACCACTGGGTACTGGAAGACTGGAGTTGGGAACCACTGTTGGGGTACTGGAGGACTGGAGTTGGGAACCACTGTTGGGGTACTGGAGGACTGGAGTTGGGAACCACTGCTATAGGGGATATACTTTACTGTGTATGACTTATTCTTATCATGAGGGTCCCAACAGTTACCCAGATTGTATTATTAGTATTATTACTACTACTATACTGTATATACTTATTTCTGTTTAGTACTGAACTCAACCCTGGAATTTAAAAAGCGTCTTCCACAGGGCTTAATTCTGTGACCGCTGTTGTTGATTAAAACTGTAGAAATCCGTCTGCATATTTCAAGACATGGCATGTCCGTAGGGAGATACCCAACGGGCTGGACCATTCTCTTCTCATCACTCATCTTGAACAAAAAAAGACGTAAAAGAATGTTTAAATCAAATGATCCGCCATCATTAACACAACGAAAACATCTAATGATTTATTATTGAAATAGCATGGGTGACGAGAGAACGAATTGGCACAATTTAAGGCCAAGTGGAAAACAATGATGCAGGCACTAGGGATGGGGGTGTGGTTAGGGATGGGGTGTGGTTAGGATGGGGGTGGTCAAGCATGGGGGTGTGGTTAGGGATGGGGGTGTGGTCCGGTATGGGGGTGTGGTCCGAATGGGGGTGTGAGCCTGCGGGTCTGGCCATTGTTTGTATACGTCTGTCTGTAAGTTGTTGTTCATATGTATAGAAATAAATCTGACAACTCTGTTGAACCAGGACCTCAGGGGTTGACTGAGGACCCCAGGGTTGACTCAGGGGTTGACTGAGGACCTCCCAGGGCTGACTCAGGCTGACTGATAACACTTATATGTCCTGTTTTTAGGACTCAGGGTTGACTGAGGACCTTGGGGTTTAAAAAGGGTTTCCACTGATATTACAATATGTGCCTGTTGAACCAGAACCTCAGGGTTGACTGATAATACAATATGTGTCTGTTGAACCAGGACCTCAGGGCTGACTGATTATACATATGTGCCTGTCCAGTAGGGAGACTGAGGACCTCAGGGTTGACTGATAACACAATATGTGCCTGTCTGAACCAGGACCTCAGGGTTGACTGAGGACCTCAGGGTTGACTGATAATATAATATGTGCCTGTTGAACCAGGACCTCAGGGTTGACTGATTATACAATATGTGTCTGTTGAACCAGGACCTCAGGGTTGACTGATTATACTATGTGCCTGTTGAACCAGGACCAGGGTTGACTGAGGACCAAGGGTTGACTGATAACACAATATGTGCCTGTTGAACCAGGACCTCCCAGGGATGACTGATGATACAATATGTACCTGTTGAACCAGGACCTCAGGGTTGACTGATTATACAATATGTACCTGTTGAACCAGGACCTCAGGGTTGACTGATATTACAATATGTACCTGTTGAACCAGGACCCAGGGTGACTGATATTACAATATGTACCTGTTGAACCAGGACCTCAGGGTTGACTGATAACACAATATGTGCCTGTTGAACCAGGACCTCAGGGTTGACTGATGATACAATATGTACCTGTTGAACCAGGACCTCAGGGTTGACTGATGATACAATATGTACCTGTTGAACCAGGACCTCAGGGTTGACTGATATTACAATATGTACCTGTTGAACCAGGACCTCAGGGGTTGACTGATATTACAATATGTACCTGTTGAACCAGGACCTCAGGGTTGACTGATAACACAATATGTGCCTGTTGAACCAGGACCTCAGGGTTGACTGATTATACAATATGTACCTGTTGAACCAGGACCTCAGGGTTGACTGATTATACAATATGTACCTGTTGAACCAGGACCTCAGGGTTGATAACACAATATGTACCTGTTGAACCAGGACCCCAGGGCTGACTGAGGACCTGGGTTTACTCAGGGTTGACTGATATTACAATATGTGCCTGTTGAACCAGGACCTCAGGGTTGACTGATTATACAATATGTACCTGTTGAACCAGGACCTCAGGGTTGACCTGAGGAACCAGGACTCAGGGTTGACTGATATTACAATATGTGCCTGTTGAACCAGGACCTCAGGGTTGACTGATTATACAATATGTACCTGTTGAACCAGGACCTCAGGGTTGACTGACAACACAATATGTACCTGTTGAACCAGAACCTCAGGGTTGACTGATAATGCAATATGTACCTGTTGAACCAGGACCCCAGGGTTGACTGATAACACAATATGTACCTGTTGAACCAGGACCTCAGGGTTGACTGATTATACAATATGTACCTGTTGAACCAGGACCTCAGGGTTGACTGATGACACAATATGTACCTGTTGAACCAGGACCTCAGGGTTGACTGATAACACAATATGTACCTGTTGAACCAGGACCTCAGGGTTGACTGAGGATCCTCGGGGTTGATTTGACTGATCATATAATATGTACCTGTTGAACCGGGACCTCAGGGTTGACTGAGGACCTCGGGGTTGACTCAGGGTTGACTGATAATATAATATGTACCTGTTGAACCAGGACCTCAGGGTTGACTGATATTACAATATGTACCTGTTAAACCAGGACCTCAGGGTTGACTGATTATACAATATGTACCTGTTGAACCAGGACCTAAGGGTTGACTGATAATATAATATGTACCTGTTGAACCAGGACCTCAGAGTTGACTGATGATACAATGTGTACCTGTTGAACCAGGACCTCAGGGTTGACTGATATTTACAATATGTACCTGTTGAACCAGGACCTCTAGGGTTGACTGATATTTACAATATGTACCTGTTGAACCAGGACCTCAGGGTTGACTGATAATACAATATGTACCTGTTGAACCAGGACCTCAGGGGTTGACTGATAATACAATATGTGTCTGTTAAACCAGGACCTCAGGGTTGACTGAGGACCACAGGGTTGACTGACTATAATATGTACCTGTTGAACCAGGACCTCAGGGTTGACTGATATTACAATATGTACCTGTTGAACCAGGACCTCAGGGTTGACTGATGATACAATATGTACCTGTTGAACCAGAACCTCAGGGTTGACTGATATTACAATATGTACCTGTTGAACCAGAACCTCAGGGTTGACTGATATTACAATATGTACCTGTTGAACCAGGACCTCAGGGTTGACTGATATTACAATATGTACCTGTTGAACCAGGGCCTCCAGGGTTGACTGATAACACAATATGTACCTGTTGAACCAGGACCTCAGGGTTGACTGATATTACAATATGTACCTGTTGAACCAGGACCTCAGGGTTGACTGATAATATAATATATACCTGTTTTACCAGGACCTCAGGGTTGACTGATAACACTATATGTACCTGTTGAACCAGGACCTCAGGGGTTGACTGATAATATAATATGTACCTGTTGAACCAGGACCTCAGGGTTGACTGATAACACTATATGTACCTGTTGAACCAGGACCTCAGGGTTGACTGATAATATAATATGTACCTGTTGAACCAGGACCTCAGGGTTGACTGATAATATAATATGTACCTGTTGAACCAGGACCTCGGGGTTGACTGATAATATAATATGTACCTGTTGAACCAGGGTTGACTGAGGACCTCAGGGTTGACTGATAACACAATATGTACCTGTCGAACCAGGACCCCAGGGCTGGACTGAGGACCTCAGGGTTGACTGATGATACAATATGTACCTGTTGAACCAGGACCTCAGGGTTGACTGAGGACCTCAGGGTTGACTGATAATACAATATGTACCTGTTGAACCAGGACCTCAGGGTTGACTGAGGACCTCAGGGTTGACTCAGGGTTGACTGATAATACAATATGTACCTGTTGAACCAGGACCTCAGGGTTGACTGATAATACAATATGTACCTGTTGAACCAGGACCTCAGGGTTGACTGATTATACAATATGTACCTGTTGAACCAGGACCTCAGGGTTGACTGATTATACAATATGTACCTGTTGAACCAGGACCTCAGGGTTGACTGATTATACAATATGTACCTGTTGAACCAGGACCTCAGGGTTGACTGATAACACAATATGTACCTGTTGAACCAGGACCTCAGGGTTGACTGATAACACAACATGTACCTGTTGAACCAGGACCTCAGGGTTGACTGAGGACCTCAGGGTTGACTGATGATACAATATGTACCTGTTGAACCAGGACCTCAGGGTTGACTGATAACACAATATGTACCTGTTGAACCAGGACCTCAGGGTTGACTGATTTTACAATATGTACCTGTCCAGAACCTCCGGGTTGACTGATAATACAATATGTACCTGTTGAACCTAGGGCCTCAGGTTGACAGAGGACCTCAGGGTTTACTCAGGGTTGACTGATAACACAATATGTACCTGTTGACTGGACCTCAGGGTTGACTGAAATTCAGGGTTGACTGATAACACAATATGTACCTGTTAACAGGACCTCAGGGTTGACTGATATTACAATATGTACCTGTTGAACCAGAACCTCAGGGTTGACTGATTATACAATATGTACCTGTTGAACCAGAATTCTCCTCGTTGACTGCCAGCAGAGAGATAAAGGGGACTCCTCATCAGAGGATATACTGATAGCATCCCAGGACACCAACGATCTTCTTAGGAGCACATCGGTCCAGATTAGTGATCTCAGAACCACGCGGATCCTCCTCTGCTCAAACACTCCATGAACAGGATGAACCTGGACAACAGCCACATCTCCTTCCTCACCTGGGAGAGGAAGGGAGAGATAAAGAGAAAGAGAGAGAGAAACAGAGACAGAGAGAGAGTGAGAGATAGGTGGGAGAGAGAGAGGGAGGAGAGGAGAGACAGAGAGAGACAGAGAGAGGACCAGAGAAAGATAGAAAGTTGGAGAAAGCAGGTTAGTGAGCTGATTCATTGGTCAAAGTTGGTGAATTGATCTAAAATAGTGTACTATGTAGGGTATAGGGTGCCATTATATCCTCCCTCACCTCGTTCATGAACCCCAGTTGGCCGCTGACCCTCTCGTTGTCCAGACGCCTTAGCTGGACATTCAGGTCCTGGTTGAAGATCAGGTTCTTTCCCATCTGGAAGATGAATCGTATCTGCTGCTGCAGGAACTGGGTTTGGAACGCCAGGCCTCCAAAGCTCTCCCCTCTTTGGGCTTCCTGATTCTTCTTCATTAGTTCTGTTTCCAGGATCCCAGTCCGTCCAGTTCCGTCGTCTGGAACCTCCGGAAGCCATGCCTAGGTGCACCAACACAAGGGTCAGGACAACGTCCTAGGTTACCTACCTGAAGTCAACCACAATCAATGTATTATTTTTTCCTCTTAATGCTGATTAGTCAACTTTCCTAGGTCAAAGATTCCCTCACCCGTTGTCATAGTTAACCTTGCTTCACTGGTCCCTTTGTCAATTCTTCCTCGTTTATGCTAAACATATTATGGATACTAGTCAACATGAATGGACTTGTTACTATGGTTCTATCCTGTTTGCAACCCGTTCCCTCATGATTGCCTGCTTTTACTCCAGGTAGTGCACATAACCTCTAGGGTGTCATTTGAAACAGCCTCCAAACAACCTTCTGATTCTCACCTGAAGTCAACCACTAACCTCTAGGTTGCCAGCCAGCAGTCACCGCCAGGACCAGGGACCAGGGGAAACAGCAGCTAACCTCTAGATCTCCACTCTGGAGGTGTTTTCAATCACTAACCTCACCTCATCCTCCCGTTTGTGTCGCCACTAGGTTGGCCCAGCTGAAGAACAGCAAAGAAGACTTTGTTGTCCGTTATCTTGGATGTTTCCAGTCAAACTGGGTTTGGAACAACAAAGCTCTCACCTCTTATTTGATTAACCATTAGTTTATACAGGAAGTCTGTTGAGGTCAAGGACCTATTTTATGAGGGAGACCGCTAACCTCTGGTTACCAACACAGATCAACCACTAACCTCTGATTTACCTACCTGAGGAATCCAAACTCTGGTCAGCTACCTGAAGTCAGCCACTCCACTGGGTTACCTACCTGGGGAGTTAACCTCTAACCTCTAGGTTACCAACCGGAAGTCAACCACTAACCTCTAGGTTACCAACCGGAAGTCAACCACTAACCTCTGGTTACCAACCGGAAGTCAACCACTAACCACTGGGTTACCTACCTGAAGTCAACCTGTAGGTCATCTACCTGAAGTTAACCTCTAACCTCTAGGTCAACTACCTGAAGTCAACCTCTAGGTCACCTACCTGAAGTTAACCTCTAACCTCTAGGTCACCTACCTGAAGTTAACCTCTAACCTCTAGGTCACCGACCTGAAGTGAACCTCTAGCCTCTAGGTTACTTACCTGAAGTTAACCTCTAACCTCTAGGTTACTTACCTGAAGTTAACCTCTAACCTCTAGATAACTTACCTGAAGTTAACCTCTAACCTCTGGAGTCAGCTACCTGAAGTCAACCTCTAGGTCACCTACCTGAAGTTAACCTCTAACCTCTAGGTCACCTACCTGAAGTTAACCTCTAACCTCCTAGGTCACCGACCTGAAGTGAACCTCTAGCCTCTGGTTACCTACCTGAAGTCAACCTCTAACCTCCAGGCTACCTACCTGAAGTTAACCTCTAACCTCTAGATAACTTACCTGAAGTTAACCTCTAACCTATAGGTTGCCTACCTGAAGTTAACCTCTAACCTCCAGGCTACTTACAGCACCCCAAGTTCCTCGGCATGCACATCACAGACAAACTGAATGGTCCACTCACACAGACAGCATCGTGAAGAAGGCGCAGCAGCGCCTCTTCAGCCCTCAGGAGGCTGAAGAAATTCGCTTGTCACCAAGCGCACTCACAAGCTACTGCAGATGCACAATCGAGCATCCTGGCGGGCTGTATCACCGCCTGGTGGCAACTTCATTCCTTCCTCCAACCGTAAGGCTCTCCAGAGGGTAGTGGTCTGCACAGCATCATCGGGGCAAACTACCTGCCCTCCAGGACACCTACACCACCCGATGTTACAGGAAGGCCATAAAGATCATCAAGGACATCTACCACCGAGCCACTGCCTGTTCACCCGTTATCATCCAGAAGGCGGTCAGTACAGGTGCATCAAAGCTGGGACCGAAGACTGAAAAACAGCTTCTATCTCAAGGCCATCAGACTGTTAAACAGCCACCACTAACATTGAGTGGCTGCTGCCTACACACTGACACTGACTCAACTCCAGCCACTTTAATAATGGGAATTGATGGGAAATGATGTAAATATATCACTAGCCACTTTAAACAATGCTGCCTTATATAATGTTACTTACCCTACATTATTCATCTCATATGCATACGTATATACTGTACTCCTATATCATCATTGCATCCTTATGTAATACATGTATCACTAGCCACTTTAACTATGCCACTATGTTTACATACTCATCTCACATGTATATACTGTACTCGATACCATCTACTGTATCACTGTCTTGCTCTGTACCATCACTCATTCATATATCCTGTATGTATATTCTTTATCCCCTTACACTGTGTATAAGACAGTAGATTAGGAATTGTTAGTTAGATTACTTATTTGGTTATTACTGCATTGTGGGAACTAGAAGCACAAGCATTTAAAGCTACACTGCATTAACATCTGCTAACCATGTGTATGTGACAAATAAATTGATTTGATTTGATTTGAAGTTAACCTCTAACCTCTAGGCTACCTACCTGAAGTTTCCCGAAGCTCTCCTGCAGTGCCAGGCACAGTCTCATCACCAGCCCATGCCCAGGAAGTCCTCCCGAGCGAAGTGCCATCAGAGAACCGAACACAGATGACCGGACATTCTTCCGCCGCTGGTTGTCCACTCGGTCAAGTGTCGGTAGAACAGCAGCCTGCAGATCCAGAGCTAGGAGACCAGTGATGGAGGCTTTGACGGAACGGCTTGGACCTGCCCTGGTAACTCTGCTCCTCCTCCCTGCCTCCTGCTCCATGGACTAGTCAAGGAGGACGAGCAAGAGAGAGAAGAGAACAGTGAGATAAGGATATGAATTCTGGCTCTGGGCGTTAGGGCTACTTTCTTACGCTGAGCATCCTGCGTAGATGAATATTGTCAGCATCTATATGACAGGATCATGTTGTATCTACCCTCTATATGACAGGATCATGTTGTATCTACCCTCTATATGACAGGATCATGTTGTATCTACCCTCTATATGACAGGATCATGTTGTATCTTCCCTCTATGAGACAGGATCATGTTGTATCTACCCTCTATATGACAGGATCATGTTGTATCTACCCTCTATATGACAGGATCATGTTTATCTACCCTCTATATGACAGATCATGTTGTATCTACCCTCTATATGACAGGATCATGTGGTGTCTACCCTCTATATGACAGGATCATGTGGTGTCTACCCTCTATATGACAGGATCATGTTGTATCTACCCTCTATATGACAGGATCATGTTGTATCTACCCTCTATATGACATGATCATGTTGTATCTACCCTCTATATGACAGGATCATGTTGTATCTACCCTCTATATGACAGGATCATGTTGTATCTACCTCTATATGACAGGATCATGTTGTATCTACCCTCTATATGACAGGATCATGTTGTATCTACCCTCTATATGACAGGATCATGTTGTATCCACCCTCTATATGACAGGATCATGTTTATCTACCCTCTATATGACAGGATCATGTTGTATCTACCCTCTATATGACAGGATCATGTTGTATCTACCCTCTATATGACAGGATCATGTTTATCTACCCTCTATATGACAGGATCATGTGGTGTCTACCTTCTATAAGACAGGATCATGTGGTGTCTCCCTACCCTATATGAGACAGGATCATGTGGTGTCTACCTACCCTCTATGAGACAGGATCATGTGGTGTCTACCTACCCTCTATAAGACAGGATCATGTGGTGTCTACCTACCCTCTATATATCTGAGGATCATGTGGTGTCTACCTACCCTCTATAAGACAGGATCATGGTGTCTACCTACCCTCTATAAGACAGGATCATGTGGTGTCTACCTACCCTCTATATGACAGGATCATGTGGTGTCTACCTACCCTCTATGAGACAGGATCATGTGGTGTCTACCTACCCTCTATGAGACAGGATCATGTGGTGTCTACCTACCCTCTATGAGACAGGATCATGTGGTGTCTACCTACCCTCTATGAGACAGGATCATGTGGTGTCTACCTACCCTCTATATGACAGGATCATGTGGTATCTACCCTCTATATGACAGGATCATGTTGTATCTACCCTCTATGAGACAGGATCATGTTGTATCTTCCCTCTATATGACAGGATCATGTTGTATCTACCCTCTATATGACAGGATCATGTTGTATCTACCCTCTATATGACAGGATCATGTTGTATCTACCCTCTATATGACAGGATCATGTTGTATCTACCCTCTATGAGACAGGATCATGTTGTATCTACCCTCTATATGACAGGATCATGTTGTATCTACCCTCTATATGACAGGATCATGTTGTATCTACCCTCTATATGACAGGATCATGTTTATCTACCCTCTATGAGACAGGATCATGTTTATCTACCCTCTATGAGACAGGATCATGTTGTATCTACCCTCTATATGACAGGATCATGTTGTATCTACCCTCTATATGACAGGATCATGTGGTGTCTACCCTCTATATGACAGGATCATGTTGTATCTACCCTCTATATGACAGGATCATGTGGTGTCTACCTACCCTCTATGAGACAGGATCATGTTGTATCTACCCTCTATATGACAGGATCATGTTTATCTACCCTATATGACAGGATCATGTGGTGTCTACCCTCTATATGACAGGATCATGTTGTATCTACCCTCTATATGACAGGATCATGTTTATCTACCCTCTTATATGACAGGATCATGTGGTGTCTACCCTCTATATGACAGGATCATGTGGTGTCTACCTACCCTCTATATGACAGGATCATGTTTATCTACCCTCTATGAGACAGGATCATGTGGTGTCTATCTACCCTCTATGAGACAGGATCATGTTTATCTACCCTCTATATGACAGGATCATGTTGTATCTACCCTCTATATGACAGGATCATGTTTATCTACCCTCTATATGACAGGATCATGTTGTATCTACCCCTCTATATGACAGGATCATGTTGTATCTACCCTCTATATGACAGGATCATGTTGTATCTACCTTATATGACAGGATCATGTTGTATCTACCCTCTATATGACAGGATCATGTTTATCTACCCTCCTATATGACAGGATCATGTTGTATCTACCTCTATATGACAGGATCATATTTACCTACCCTCTATATGACAGGATCATGTTTATCTACCCTCTATATGACAGGATCATGTTGTATCTACCCTCTATATGACAGGATCATGTTTATCTACCCTCTATGAGACAGGATCATGTGGTGTCTACCTACCCTCTATGAGACAGGATCATGTGGTGTCTACCTGCCTCTATGAGACAGGATCATGTGGTATCTACCTCTGAGACAGGATCATGTGGTGTCTACCCTCTATGAGACAGGATCATGTTGCCCTACCCTCTATATGACAGGATCATGTTTATCTACCCTCTATGAGACAGGATCATGTGGTGTCTACCTACCCTCTATGAGACAGGATCATGGTGTCTACCTACCCTCTATGAGACAGGATCATGTGGTGTCTTACCTACCCTCCTATGAGACAGGATCATGTGGTGTCTACCCTACCCTCTATGAGACAGGATCATGTGGTGTCTACCTACCCTCTATGAGACAGGATCATGTGGTGTCTACCTACCCTCTATAAGACAGGATCATGTGGTGTCTACCTACCCTCTATGAGACAGGATCATGTGGTGTCTACCTACCCTCTAAGACAGGATCATGTGGTGTCTACCTACCCTCTATAAGACAGGATCATGTGGTGTCTACCTACCCTCTATGAGACAGGATCATGTGGTGTCTACCTACCCTCTATGAGACAGGATCATGTGGTGTCTACCCTCTATGAGACAGGATCATGTGATGTCTACCCTCTATGAGACAGGATCATGTGGTGTCTACCTACCCTCTATATATCTGAGGATCATGTTGATGCGGTTCTGACATGATGAGTAGAGGCCCACTGTAGCAGGAGAGGACACTTTAATCAGAGTCTTGGACAGAGCGTATGCGTAGATGTGATCCGACGGCAAATCTATAGAATCAAAAGAGATGAATGTAACACAGAACGTTCCTTCCAGGCATTTTGATAGGTTGATTCAGTAGTTAAAAATGTAGTGGGAAACTAACAAACAAAAAATCTACAAGATAAAAAAATAAAAAGGACAAAATACCGGCTGTATTTCTGTATTTTGAAAGTTATATATCTTGGAAATTTGATCGTTTACATGCAATAACATTTTGGGGACTATATCAACAATGGACCGAATGAAACATATACCAGAGGATATTTCTTTAATGATTGACAGTGTTTTCTGAATGATGGGAGTGACCTCCACTGTAAATATGTATTACTAAAGCATGTGACCATTAATTTCCTCCAATGGGATAATAAATCTTATCAAATGTCCTAATTAATACCAGTTGCACACAACTTCCTCTTTTAAAACCTACAGTATGACTGCATCTGGCTCTCTATTCCCTATGTAGTGCACTACTTTTGACAGAACCCTATGGGGGAATAGCGCCCTGCTCAAAAATAGTGCACTACATAGGGAATAGGGCCCTGGTCCAAAGTAGTGCTCTACATAACAGGAATAGGGCCCTGGTCAAGTAGTGCACTACATAGGGAATAGGGCCCTGGTCCAAAGTAGTGCTCTACATAGCCGAATAGGGCCCTGGTCCAAAGTAGTGCTCTACATAGGGAATAGGGCCCTGGTCCAAAGTAGTGCTCTACATAGCAGAATAGGGCCCTGGTCAAAGTAGTGCTCTACATAGGGAATAGGGCCCTGGTCCAAAGTAGTGCACTACATAGGGAATAGGGTCCTGGTCCAAAGTAGTGCTCTACATAGGGAATAGGGCCCTAGTCCAAAGAGGTGCACTACATAGGGAATAGGGTCCTGGTCCAAAGTAGTGCACTACATAGGGAATAGGGCCCTGGTCCAAAGAGGTGCACTACATAGGGAATAGGGCCCTGGTCCAAAGAGGTGCACTACATAGGGAATAGGGCCCTGGTCCAAAGTAGTGCTCTACATAGGGAATAGGGTGCCATTTGGGACACTGTCCTGTGTTTGTGTATTCCAGCTGCTATAGAACAGGCCCAGTATATCATTATGCAAACACTCAGGTGCTGTTCTGTTCTATTCTTTTCACACAGCCATTATTGGTCTAGGGTAACTCAGAGAGGGTTGAGAGTGAGGGACCCTAGAAACTAACAATTTGGAGAAGGAAATGGAATCTGAATTCAATTATCTCTCTCAAGAGAGAGCTCACCTTTTGTTATCATGGTATTGGTTGTTGCCAACGGCACCCAGAGAATAATGGTAATGTATTGCTTTTGTGATCTGTGAATGACAAGAATAACACTTACAAATCCTCAGGTGAAAGAGAGAGGAGGAGAGAGAGAGGGTGGAGGTGAATGAAGAGGGGAGGGAAATGGAGAGGGAGGGAGAGAGAGGCTGGAGGTGAATGAGAAGGGGGAGGGAAAAGGGGAGAGAGGGAGGGAGAGAGAGAGAGGTTGGGGAATTGAATACTAATACAACAGCAGGGTTATATAGAAAGTGCATCACAACACAACTTAAGCATTAGATAATTTAGAAATAAAATTACTTGGTGACAAAATACACCTCAATGTATACAGTGTATGTCATTCTGGTGCTATTTAGACTTATTATACATCCAGTGAGTTACTATACATCCAGCGAGTTACTGAGTTACTATACATCCAGTGAGTTACTGAGTTACAATATATCCAGTGAGTTACTGAGTTCCTATACATCCAGTGAGTTACTGAGTTCCTATACATCCAGTGAGTTACTGAGTTCCTATACATCCAGTGAGTTACTGAGTTCCTATACATCCAGTGAGTTACTGAGTTCCTATACATCCAGTGAGTTACTGAGTTCCTATACATCCAGTGAGTTACTGAGTTCCTATACATCCAGTGAGTTACTGAGTTCCTATACATCCAGTGAGTTACTGAGTTCCTATACATCCAGTGAGTTCCTATACATCCAGTGAGTTACTATACATCCAGCGAGTTACTGAGTTCCTATACATCCAGTGAGTTCCTATACATCCAGTGAGTTACTATACATCCAGTGAGTTACTGAGTTACTATACATCCAGTGAGTTACTATACATCCAGCGAGTTACTGAGTTCCTATACATCCAGTGAGTTCCTATACATCCAGTGAGTTACTATACACCCAGTGAGTTACTGAGTTACTATACATCCAGTGAGTTACTGAGTTCCTATACATCCAGTGAGTTACTATACATCCAGCGAGTTACTGAGTTCCTATACATCCAGTGAGTTACTGAGTTCTATACATCCAGTGAGTTCCTATACATCCAGTGAGTTACTATATATCCAGTGAGTTACTGAGATACAATACATCCAGTGAGTTCCTGAGTTCCTATACATCCAGTGAGTTCCTATACATCCAGTGAGTTACTATATATCCAGTGAGTTCCTATACATCCAGTGAGTTACTATACATCCAGTGAGTTACTATATATCCAGTGAGTTACTGAGTTCCTATACATCCAGTGAGTTACTGAGTTCCTATACATCCAGTGAGTTCCTATACATCCAGTGAGTTACTATATATCCAGTGAGTTACTGAGTTCCTATACATCCAGTGAGTTACTGAGTTCCTATACATACAGTGAGTTACTATATATCAGTGAGTTACTGAGTTCCTATACATCCAGTGAGTTACTGAGTTCCTATACATCCAGTGAGTTACTATATATCCAGTGAGTTCCTATACATCCAGTGAGTTACTATATATCCAGTGAGTTACTACACCCTTCAGTGAGTTACTATACATCCAGTGAGTTCCTATACATCCAGTGAGTTACTATATCCAGTGAGTTACTATACATCCAGTGAGTTACTATACATCCAGTGAGTTACTGAGTTACTATACATCCAGTGAGTTACTGAGTTACGATACATCCAGTGAGTTACTACTATACATCCAGTGAGTTACTGAGTTACTATACATCCAGTGAGTTACTATACATCCAGTGAGTTACTATACATCCAGTGAGTTACTATACATCCAGTGAGTTACTGAGTTACTATACATCCAGTGAGTTACTATACATCCAGTGAGTTACTGAGTTACAATACATCCAGTGAGTTACGGAGTTCCTATATATCCAGTGAGTTACTATACATCCAGTGAGTTACTATACATCCAGTGAGTTACTATACATCCAGTGAGTTACGATGCATCCAGTGAGTTACTATACATCCAGTGAGTTACTGAGTTACTATACATCCAGTGAGTTACTGAGTTACTATACATCCAGTGAGTTACTCCAGTGAGTTACTATATCATCCAGTGAGTTACTGAGTTCCTATACATCCAGTGAGTTACATCCAGAGTTACTATACATACAGTGAGTTACTATACATCCAGTGAGTTACTGAGTTACTATACATCCAGTGAGTTACTGAGTTACTATACATCCAGTGAGTTACTGAGTTACTATACATCCAGTGAGTTACTGAGTTACTATACATCCAGTGAGTTACTGACATCCAGTGAGTTACAGTTATACATCCAGTGAGTTACTGAGTTACTATACATCCAGTGAGTTACTGAGTTACTATACATCCAGTGAGTTACTGAGTTACTATACATCCAGTGAGTTACTGAGTTACTATACATCCAGTGAGTTACTATACATCCAGTGAGTTACTGAGTTACTATACATCCAGTGAGTTACTATACATCCAGTGAGTTACTATACATCCAGTGAGTTACTATACATCCAGTGAGTTACTATACATCCAGTGAGTTACTATACATCCAGTGAGTTACTGAGTTACTATACATCCAGTGAGTTACTGAGTTACTATACATCCAGTGAGTTACTGAGTTACTATACATCCAGTGAGTTACTGAGTTACTATACATCCAGTGAGTTACTGAGTTACTATACATCCAGTGAGTTACTGAGTTCCTATACATCCAGTGAGTTACTGAGTTACTATACATCCAGTGAGTTACTATACACCCAGTGAGTTACTGAGTTACTATACATCCAGTGAGTTACTATACACCCAGTGAGTTACTGAGTTACTATACATCCAGTGAGTTACTATACATCCAGTGAGTTACTGAGTTACTATACATCAGTGAGTTACTATACATCATCCAGTGAGTTACGATACATCCAGTGAGTTACTATATATCCAGTGAGTTACTGAGTTACTATACATCCAGTTAGTTACTATGCATCCAGTGAGTTACTGAGTTACTATACATCCAGTGAGTTACTGAGTTACAATACATCCAGTGAGTTACTGAGTTCCTATACATACAGTGAGTTACTGAGTTACTATACATCCAGTGAGTTACTGAGTTACTATGCATCCAGTGAGTTACTGAGTTACTATACATCCAGTGAGTTACTATACATCCAGTGAGTTACTATACATCATCAGTGAGTTACTGAGTTACTTATACATCCAGTGAGTTACTGAGTCACTATACATCCAGTGAGTTACTATACATCCAGTGAGTTACTGAGTTACTATACATCCAGTGAGTTACTATACATCCAGTGAGTTACTGAGTTACGATACATCCAGTGAGTTACTATACATCCAGTGAGTTACTGAGTTACTATACATCCAGTGAGTTACTATACATCCAGTGAGTTACTATACATCCAGTGAGTTACTATACACCCAGTGAGTTACTGAGTTACTATACATCCAGTGAGTTACTGAGTTACTATACATCCAGTGAGTTACTGAGTTACTATACATCCAGTGAGTTACTGAGTTACTATACATCCAGTGAGTTAATGAGTTACTATACATCCAGTGAGTTACTGAGTTACTATACATCCAGTGAGTTACTGAGTTATGATACATCCAGTGAGTTACTATACATCCAGTGAGTTACTGAGTTACTATACATCCAGTGAGTTACTATACATCCAGTGAGTTACTGAGTTACTATACATCCAGTGAGTTACTGATACATCCCAGTGAGTTACTGTGAGTTACTATACATCCAGTGAGTTACTGAGTTACTATACATCCAGTTAGTTACTATGCCAGTGAGTTACTGAGTTACTATACATCCAGTGAGTTACTATATATCCCAGTGAGTTACTGAGTTACTATACATCCAGTGAGTTACTGTTACTATGCATCCAGTGAGTTACTGAGTTACGATACATCCAGTGAGTTACTGAGTTACTATACATCCAGTGAGTTACTGAGTTACTATACATCCAGTGAGTTACTATACATCCAGAGTTACTATACATCCAGTGAGTTACTGAGTTACTATACATCCAGTGAGTTACTGAGTTACTATACATCCAGTGAGTTACTATACATCCAGTGAGTTACTGAGTTCCTATATACATCCAGTGAGTTACTGAGTTCCTATACATCCAGTGAGTTCCTATACATCCAGTGAGTTACTATATATCCAGTGAGTTACTGAGATACAATACATCCAGTGAGTTCCTGAGTTCCTATACATCCAGTGAGTTACTATACATCCAGTGAGTTACTGAGTTCCTATACATCCAGTGAGTTACTATACATCCAGTGAGTTACTATATATCCAGTGAGTTACTGAGTTCCTATACATCCAGTGAGTTACTGAGTTCCTACTAGTGAGTTCCTATCATCCAGTGAGTTACTGAGTTACTTTCCCATACATCCAGTGAGTTACTGAGTTACTATACATACAGTGAGTTACTATATATCCAGTGAGTTACTGAATTCCTATACATCCAGTGAGTTACTGGAGTTCCTATACATACAGTGAGTTACTGTGAGTTACTGATACAATACATCCAGTGAGTTCCTGAGTTCCTATACATCCAGTGAGTTACTGAGTTACCAGTGAGTTCCTATACATCCAGTGAGTTACTATATATCCAGTGAGTTACTATACATCCAGTGAGTGCCATTATACATCCAGTGAGTTACTATACATCCAGTGAGTTACTATATATCCAGAGTTACTATACATCCAGTGAGTTACTATACATCCAGTGAGTTACTGAATTCATCCAGTGAGTTACTGAGTTACATACATCCAGTGAGTTACTGAGTTACTATACATCCAGTGAGTTACTGAGTTACTATACATCCAGTGAGTTACTATACATCCAGTGAGTTACTGAGTTACTATACATCCAGTGAGTTACTGAGTTACTATACATCCAGTGAGTTACTATACATCCAGTGAGTTACTGAGTTACAATACATCCAGTGAGTTACGGAGTTACAATATATCCAGTGAGTTACTATACATCCAGTGAGTTACTATACATCCAGTGAGTTACTATACATCCAGTGAGTTACGATGCATCCAGTGAGTTACTATACATCCAGTGAGTTACTGAAACATCCAGTGAGTTACTATACATCCAGTGAGTTACTGAGTTACTATACATCCAGTGAGTTACTGAGTTCCTATACATACAGTGAGTTACTATACATCCAGTGAGTTACTGTGTTACTATACATCCAGTGAGTTACTGAGTTACTATGCATCCAGTGAGTTACTGAGTTACTATACATCCAGTGAGTTACTATACATCCAGTGAGTTACTGAGTTACGATACATCCAGTGAGTTACTGAGTTACTATACATCCAGTGAGTTACTGAGTCACTATACATCCAGTGAGTTACTGAGTTACTATACATCCAGTGAGTTACTGAGTTACTATACATCCAGTGAGTTACTATACATCCAGTGAGTTACTGAGTTACTATACATCCAGTGAGTTACTATACATCCAGTGAGTTACTGAGTTACTATACATCCAGTGAGTTACTATACATCCAGTGAGTTACTATACATCCAGTGAGTTACTATACATCCAGTGAGTTACTGAGTTACTATACATCCAGTGAGTTACTGAGTTACTATACATCCAGTGAGTTACTGAGTTACTATACATCCAGTGAGTTACTGAGTTACTATACATCCAGTGAGTTAATGAGTTACTATACATCCAGTGAGTTACTGAGTTACTATACATCCAGTGAGT